>NC_025692.1:11921638-11932944 GCF_000633955.1 Camelina sativa | reverse complement strand
AGTCGACTCGACCTTCAACTCGAGCCAGTGCTCGACCGAGTGACAGTTCGAGTCAGTAATCATGTTTCAAAGCAGCATGTTCCATTATGTACCCACGCAACAGCAACCAGGATTTCATGCTCAATGGTGTCACCCTCCAATGTTTCAGACCTCACAAGCCTAAGAACCTGACTTAAGAGCTATGATGCAACAACTTTTACTTGGGCAAGCAACTGGGCAGATTGAGGTAGCAAAGCAGTTTTCTAAGCTGCACCAAACGTTGAATTCCTATTCTACTGACCTAAACTCTAAGTTCCAGTACATGGCGAGCAACATTGATTTCACTTCCGCTCCTACGCCAAACCAACTTCCTGGACCAGCTATTCAAAACTCAAGGGAGTTTACAGCTAAAACGATTCACTTCTATGAAGAAGTTGTCACTGAGGACAGTGAGGTTCAAGGTGGGGAGGATTCATCACTAATTGAAGCCCAAAGTGAAGGTTTTACTCAGCAGACTGAAGCAGAGAAACCACTCGACCAGGTGCTCGACCACACACACGATCGAGTTGAAGACACATAAGCTGTTAAGCCTGCTAGATACATTCCTCCTGCTTACAAACCACCTCTACCATTCCCAGGACGTTTCAAGGCACAAAAGCTGAAGGAACTAAGGGAAATTATTGAGAAAAGAGAAATGATGGCTTTGCAACAAGAGGAAGTGATGGCTAAACAACAAGAGGTTGTCATTGAGAAGAAAGAGGAAGAGAGAGGACCTCCCTTGGAAAAATATGCTCAACATCCTGTCCTCAAGGACATGCTTCTTGAATTATCCAAGCAGAAGGCTGAAGATCAAGACATGAAGGATTTGAAAGAGATTGGGAAAGCTATTATCCCAACAAAGCTTGAAGATCCAGGGTCATTTAACCTACCTTGTTCCATCAGCTATATGCACTTCAACAAGTGTCTATGTGACTTGGGAGCTTCAGTGAGCTTAATGCCATATTCAGTTGCTGAGAAGTTGGGGTATGAACATTTTAAGCCCTGCAATCTCTATATTGGCCTAGCAGATGAATCAAAGAGGGATGTGCTTGGATTAATTGAAAATTTTCCAGTCAAGATAGGGGAGGCTAGGATTCTAACTGATTTTGTGATCATGAATATGGATCAAGAGCCAGAAGATCCTCTCATCTTGGGGAGACCATTTTTAGCTACAGTTGGGGCTGTAATTGATGTTAAGATGGGAACCATTAAGCTCCACCATTCTAAAGACTTCACTATGAAGTTTGACATCAAGAATTCAACATATCAATCTACTATTGAAGGTCAGCACTTTGTGGTAGAGAGAAAAGCTAGTTCTGAAGTTTTTGAGGATGGAGAGGACCCTAGGATTAAAGGTTCAGCCCAAGCCAAGACTGTCCAAGAGCTCAAGGAATCAGTTCAAGTGTTAGCTGGTTTAGTGAAGGAACTTCAAGTTCAGCTCAACAAGAGGTCTTTGAAGAAGGCAAGACCAAGACTCAAGTTTAAGAAGAAACATGGTTCAAGTGTCAAGGAAGTAGTGATCAAGAAGGAACACCAAGGTTATCAAGTAGAACCAGGGGGGATTTCATCACCTCCTTGGTCTCTAAACTAAGCCTGAAAAGGCATCAAAAGTCAAGCTTAGTGACTTTAAACAAGCTCACTAGGGAGGAAGTTCCTAAGGTATCTCTGTACATATTGTTTAGGATTTTTGGTATTTTGATTTGTGTTTTGGTGTTTTCATGGTCAGGGAAGCAAGGGAGTCTAATTAGAAGAAGAAAAAAAGACTCACAGTCCAGCTCGACCCCCCCCCCACTCGAGCACGTACTCGACCGAGTCCCAGTCGGTTGCCATCGTCGAGCTGCCCCAATCACCTTCTCCAAGTCACCAACCAGACCCCAACTACACATTTGACAGCATGAATGAGGATGTGGACAGCTTCTTCTCCAATCCTTGAGGTACCACTATCACCTTCACTTGTAAATACCATTGCATTTCATATTGTGTTTTGTTTTTGGTCTTGAATCCTCTTACAAATTTCTTTCACACAGAGGACTGTGTGATTTAAGTTTGGGGGAGGGTTTGAGATAGCATTTGACATTGTGTTTTGTGTTCTTATTTCAATTTTTTGCAAAAATCTTAAAAAAAAAGAGTGTTCATGTAGTTTGCATTGCATATTAGGATCTTGTTTAGCATGTTTCATGTAGGATTGTATATTATTTGCATTAGGGATCTATGATGAGCTTTGCCTTGTTAGTTTGCTTGATTCACTAGACTAGGATCAATGCCCAAGTTAATAGTACTTTGATGCTAGTTGAGTGGTTAGAAGCATAAGATTGAACCAAGCCTTGAATTCCTGCATTGCATTTGGTCTAAATTGAAGCATGTTGTGATTTGATGCCATTTCCTACTTATAAGAACTTAATATTGACTGTTAAATATCAATGTGTGCATTGCTTTAAACTCATGGATATCATATACATATTTGGATCATCTTTCTCCTTTTTACCACTCTTGTTGATCCAAGTAGCTGATTGAATCATTAAAATCAGTTTCCAATACCCTTAACCAACCCTTCTTTCAAGCCATGTTTATTCTTGAGTGTGTAAGGCCTATTTTGGGATTGAGCTTGGTAGAAAGTGTTAGGTTTGAACTGACAAGAATAATGCCTTGTGTAGTTCTAGTTTGCATTTTCCAAACTAGATAGGACTAGGTGATTTCATTGTTGGGTTTGGGATTTGGTTGTTTGAAAAAGAAAGAAAAGAAAAGAGGAAAAGAGAAAGAAAAGGTTAGAGTCTTTAGGAGGGGAATGTGTTTAAGTAAAATCAAAGTCTAGTGAAAGAATGGGAAGTATGATATTGTTTAAAGATGGTTTCAGTCAAAGAAAAGAAAGAAAGAAAAAGAAGAGTATAGCAAAATGCTTTTATGTCTTAAGAATAAGAAGAAAAGAAAACCATAGCAAATAAGTAAGAATCTCCCATTCCACTAGAAAGATCATATAAGAAACCTCTCCTAAGACTTTAAAATCAAAAGAGAAAAGGGTGAAAGAGAAGAGAAGAAGTTAAAGGGTAGCACTAGGATCAATTGGGTTTAGATTGATAGGATAAACACTTTGGGTGCCTTTGGGTAGACAAGGTTTTGTTCTTGTATGTGTCTAAGTGTTCTTACCTTTAGCATTCTTCTAAAGCTCAATCCATTTTTATGAGAGAACCTTGATATTGATAAGCCCCACTCTAAAGAGAGACCATCATTGTCTCTAAACCTTTTACTACCAAGCCAAATGAGTTTAAGCATTGCATAGAATTGATTCATGTTCTTGATTAATGAATGTTAAAGGAAATGGTTGATTTGAATGCATGTGGACATCTAAGGCTCAAATCAGTAAAGGTTGTGATATGCTTGTCTAAAATCTTTAAGTACAGCTCATTCAACTTGCATCATAGTACTAGTAACTTGGACATTGATTCTAGATGGTCTATATAGTTTACCCTCACCTACCTTCTTATGTCTTGTTCATTTGCTTAAGGGCAAGCAAAGACTAAGTTTGGGGGTGTTGATGTTCATATATTTTACCCTGTTTTCCCTTAATATATTCACATCTTTTGCATCTTTTGCTATCCATTTTGACCATTATTGCATAGCTTTAGGACTGTTCTTGCATTAGAGTTTAGTTGCATTGCATTTGCATCTTTTCATGCATAAACAGGTGATTTTGGAGCTTAAGGAGCATGGAAGCAATGCTGAGGAGAAGTGAAGCAATCATGAGGAGAAAGCAAAAGAGCTAAGGCTGAAGAACCAAGGTCCGGAGTCCAACTTGACTGCCCACTCGACCAGACACTCGACCGTGTGCTGAGAGGGACTCGACCGAGTGGGAGGAGCACAAGAGGAGCCAACTCGACCGGTCACTCGACCGAGCACCAGGTCGAGTTGGTCGAGCCGCCTGGCTATTTTGTCTTTTAGCGTTTTTAGGGCTTCCACTACTTTTTCTATATAAGGGCTTGTACCTGCAGCCACCAAAAGAGTCCAGCTTTTTAGAGAGTCAAAAACCTAGTTTTTACCTTTTTTAGAATTATTCCTTTTGCACTTTTATTTTCTTAGATCTTGTACTTCTTTTAAAAGGAGAAAAAGACTAAATTCTTCAATATTGTTGGTTTCATAACTTTCTTAATATTGAGAATTTGAGTTTGGTTCTTTCTTCAATATTGTAGATCTTTGATTTATCTTTCTAATGATGCAAGTTTCAGTATTTTCTGGGTTTATGATTTTGATGTTCATCATGTATGCTTGTGAGTAGTTGCTTAGGATCTTGAGGATGGGTTAGGCTGGGTTGTGTTTGAGGTTTGTTTGATTTGGTCAAGCTTGATTGTTGTAGATCTCTTCTAGGCTAGATGTTCTTAATGCTGATCCTATATCTGAGAGGGTAGGATCTGATTTCAAGCCTCTTAGCATCACACCAATGTCTAAGGAGCATAGATAAGGCTAGATCTAGAGATTATCATTAGGCTTGCTAAGAGATTAGAAGTCTTGTTTGATTTTTGACATATTGCTTAATGCCTGCTTGTGTAGATTCTTTACTTTGTGAGAACAAGTCTAGAGATGCATGAGTTTGATTGTTTCTTGCCATGAGAGTGGATTAAACATGTCTTAGAAATATATGTCTAGAGATTAGCTCAAGTTGTTTGAGATTTGTTGACCAAGTTAGATGACCTCAATCATAGTCCAGCCCATGAATCCCTCCTCAAGACCTTCCTTGTTTATTGATTTCCTAGTTTAAATCCTGTTGTTTGATCGTTGTTTGATTTGCTTTTGTATTGCTCTGTTTTTCTTGCATTGCTCTGTTTTCCGCGTTTGTCCAGCTCGACCCTGCACTCGATCTACACTCGATCGAGTGCTTGCTCGAGTTCATCCCCAGAACTTTTGTTTATGCTTTGTAGTTGTCCTGTCTTATCTCTTGTCTCATTCTAGTTGCATTTCTGTTGCATTTACTTAGTGTCATGTTCATTACTTGCCTTGCATTACTTGCATTATCATAGTTCTATTTCTGTTCTTGGTTCATCATAGCTTTGATTAGTCTGTTCTCTTTACATTTAGCATCTATCTTAGTAGTTTTTACTTTCTGCATTTTACATTCTACAATAGGATTGTTAGTGACAAACATCCTTTACATTTGGCTTGACTTAGACATTTATGCACATCCTGATTGCTTGCAAACACTCAGATTGGATTGACACCTCTTATACTACAATTGCATGAGGGGAATTGAAACACCTTGCTTGCATCCATTCATTCATATCTCACCATTCCATACATTCATCAACCACCACCCCAAAGATATGAGTTTCACTAGGATTTAAAACATCCAATAGGAATTCGACATCTCACTAATTAATATTTTATTAAAATATGATATTTTTCTATATTATTAAGATTTTTTTAAAAAGGAAAATTTAAAATCTATGGAAATAAAAAAAATATGTACAACATCCCACATCGGCTAGAAAAGATTCAGACAATGATTCAGAATCTTTATAAATAAGACTAATGCTTCTAACTACGAATGAGCAGGAAGCTTGATACATCAGGTGTCCAAATTTAAAAATTTTATTTGGTTTAATCCGCTTCTTTATTTGTGCAAATTAAAACTTTTAAAAGATTTCATTATAAATATTGGACTTTTAAAAGTTTTTAGCTTTTAAAAAGTTTAAAATAATATAAATATTGAAACTTTTAAAAGGTTCAAATATTATTAATATTTAAACTTTATAGAATGTTCAAAAATATTATCAATATTTAAAATTCATAGAAAGTTGAAAATATTATTAATATTTAAACTCTATAGAAGGTTTAAGTATCATTAATATTTAACTCTTAAAAAGCTTAAAAGTGTGTATAGTAATCATGGTGGTGGAGGAGCTAAGACAGGTCTGATCTGGGAAAGGAAAGGGGAAGAAAAGAAAGAAAGTGAAAGGAAGATGGAGATAAAGGTTGTGTGGAGGAACCAACTTTTGGGGCTCGCGGACGTCGGGTCTGACGTCTTTCCGATAAGGTAAAGATATCGACTTGATATCCAACAAGCCAAAGTCCACAGAAACTGACAAAGCTTCAATAGGAGTTAAACTCAAGGATTTGTGTATGTTACTCCCTGGCCAAGTAACTGCTGGAAAGTGGTACAATTTATGATAAGGAACATGGATAGTTCTGAGATAGATTATTGAGGGCGTTTTTTGGAAGTCGTAAGGATGTCCAATCGAGCTGAAGCTTTTCTGTGGCTTGACCGAATGTGAAATTTGAAGTATTAGATGAATCCACTTTGTTATTGTTGTAAACTATAACAATTATTGAAATTACACTAAACTAACATAAATATAGAATATCATTTAAGAGTGGAAAATTAAAATAACAATTACAGAATTGAAAAATAATATAAAAACTAAAAAACATAAAGAAATGGTAGGGAAATGATAAGATAATTTGTATGTGAGATTTTGTAAGGTTTTATAAGATAATTACAAAGTTTTACATTGTAATTTTGAAACAAAAAAGTTTAGGAGGGATCATATTTGAAAGGAGATATTGGAAAAGAGTTATTACTCAAAAAATCCCAAAAATGAATTCAAAAATTTTGAAAAATATCTATTTCTCTTTATTAAATGTACATTATTACTAACACCACTATATATCTAATAATATTTTCATTAATTGTATTTTAAGAACAACATAAATGATGCTTAAAATAAGCATTTGTGTTAAAAAAAAATGAAAACAAATACGTTATAATAATTTTGTATATTATATGTAAATGTATAGCTTTTTAAATGATTTTCAAATCTAATTTTTTTGTAAGACAATTCATATAACCATACCGGTGTTATGCGCGGGTTAATAACCTAGTCTTATGAAAAGTAATCAATTGCTTCTCAGATTAGTTTTATAATATTTATTATTATTATATATTGTCAATAATATGTAAATTTTATAGTAAAATATTATGCACAAATTTCATTGTTTCTTCACAGCCACGCCACCATGTGATGATGATAATGACGATGATTTTGGTTTTATCTTTTTTGACTCTTAAGACTTTGTGGCTATGAATAATACGAATAGCTAATAACTCTGATCGTCTCTGTTTCCTGAATCTGATCCCACATGCATTGCAAAGTGACTGAAAATTCCACCACAGAACAAAAATTAGAAAGAAAAAAAGACTTCTTAAATCATCTTAAGATAAAACAAAGTCAAGAATACAATGATTGAAGGTAGAAGAAAAGACCTTGGGACCAGTTGGTCCACCTCTCCACATTGGTGTCTTGGTGGTCTTGCAATCACTACAACACCTAGTTATCACCTTCTCTTCTTCAATTCTCGTTGACACGTAAGATGATGAACAAGATCGTAGTTGTCTTGGATCCATCAAACCAAAGGAACCAACCCTTCGCTTTCTAGAGCTCCTTTTTGACACAATAACAGTAGTGATCAAGAACTCTTCAATTCTCTTATATAACTCTTTCACTATAACTCCTAGAGGATTAATATGGAGAAACTATTGCAACACTGCTTCCTGTTTTTGTAGTATAAGTAGTCAAGAAAAGCTTAAGAAGAGCACCTTCAAAAAAACACTTCTCATACCAAGGTGAGTGTGGGTGGTAATGATTATACCTTTTTGGTAGATTGATAACACAAAACAAAACATCTGCCAAATCATTGTCGGGTGGAAAACCAAGTGGCAGTACGCACGACCGGGATTTAGGATTCTTTTTTCTAAAGAATTATGTGTGTGTGTGTATTCAGACGTAAGAAAGTAAAGGAAATCACAGATTTCTGCGAAGTTGTTCACATGAAGACAGAGAAAAAAGGAATGAAGCAAAAGCCACCAATGTTTTGACTTACTCATAGACTTCTTTTACTATGATTTATGAGTAGGAAGCCGGTCTTCTTCCCAGATCAATTCAAGGAAAAGCAAAAAGTACACCATTATTTAACGTGAAGAACAAGCACTATGGAAGAAAGTTACATATCTATACATCGCAATATTGCTATACGTTGAAAATCAAAATCTGAACATATAGGGATGCCCTGTGGTAACCCATTTTGATTGAGGCATCTACAAAAAGTAAAGTTCAAGATGATTATTTCAAATTAATTAGTATATATAAATAGCTTTATTGTCATTAAAAAAACATGGTACAGGCAATTTTTTTTTTTTGTGTAACATATCACTTTGCACCACTAGAACAATCAATAGCCAAGATCCATTATTAAAAAGTTATGAAGGAAAAAAAAAACATATACACATATCCCTTTTATTTATAGTTTTATTATACACAGCTTTCGTGTACCGCAAGAAATATATGATTCTTATACTGCCATATTGATTTCAGGGAATCCAAAAAAAACTTCAAAGATATATAAAAATGTAAACTGTTTTAGTCATACATAGCCCATTTAAAGAAAATGAAATATCAAACATGATATACACAAAAACTAATCTCCGTAATGCAATGGCCGAGATCCATTTTTCTAACATTAATTCACAATTATACACACATTTTTTTAGTGCAGTGCAAGAAACCTTTTAGTCTAATACGGTAGGCAAGACTTCTTATGAGCCTTACCTCGGTTTCTGGCAGTTGTGTGTCTCCGGGCTTCCTTAAACGCTGCTTTAACCTTGAAAGCTGCCTTAACCTTACACCATCTGGCTCTCGGAGATCCCAAATTTACGTTTTCAAAATGAACATCGAACATTCCAGCTTCTTCTGTCCCAGACACGGTAAGACACATCGTTTCAATGGCTTGGTGCGTACCAGGTGACCAGTTCGAGGTCATGTCGTAATGCTGATGATAAGCAAACGCGTTCTCATCCTCCTCGTCGTTCTCGATACAACCTCTTGTCACTACAGTTTGCGATTTGCCGTGTACCGGATCCACTTCACTTACTTTCAAGCTGTTTCCCAAAGCCGGTAAGAACTTTTTGTCGATATGAAACGTCGCGGTTGATGAGTTATCGAAACTCATTAGCATATCAGCGTGGCCCGTTGAGCCTGAAGCTGTGTGGCAAACTGACATCGAAGAAGAGCTTGATGGATCCAAATTTCCTAAATATTTGGAAAAAAAGAACATTAATTAGTCTATATATAGTAAGGTAATAATATCAAAAGAGTACTTAAGACCACGACTATTATAAACTGTTTACCTTGAAAGTCGATGTGCTGTGATCCAGAACATGTTAAGCCAAATCCAGGATCTTGCAAGCACTGTAAGGACCTTTGTGGATGACCCACAAAAGTCCTATCCTTAACCGCTGTAATGCGGTTAATGTTTTGGTAAGCTTCAAGCTTTAATTGGTCCAAAATCGGTTGATATGCGGTTAGTTGATCGACGTTTTCGAAATCTTCGCCATTGAATGAGACTTGTATAAGTTCATAAACAGAGTTGAAGAGAAGAAATACGCCAGGAGCGTTTGCTTCGTAAATGTAACTCTCTGTTTCGTCCAAAACGCAATCCATTGCGTGTGATACAATTGCCTTCCATGTTTTCTTTGAGATCCCTCCACAAAGTATCTGTTAATTCGAAAAAGAATGGAAAAAAAAACAAATCAATTTTTTTTCATGGTTAGAAAAAATAATTCATTAAAATTCAGGTTAGGATTATAATCTTACGTTGTATAACGCATTTGGATCTACCGTATACCAACGGCGAAAATCTTTGACGGTATAAATCTTGTGTTCAGCCAAACGCGTCGCGGAAACGCCATCTTTCGCGATTTTCTCTAGTCTCCAAACATCGTCAAAGTGGCGAGGAGGATGATGTTTTTTATAAGCTGCATAAATAAGCAAAAAAGATTTAAAAAAAAAACGATTAATAATTTAACCCTAAACGTTTTAACCGCCATCGCAACCACTGACAAAACACAGTAAACGCTACTTACATTCCCCTCGTTGGTCTCTACATCCAAAAGCTTCGCTTCTGGCCTCCATCGCTCCATCTCCGGTCAACCTAGCACCTAACCGGAACTTTCTACTCCTAGTCCAGCTAGAATTATCAGAGAAAGCGACATCTCCGGTTATAACTCCAACGCCGTTTTTAAGCGTCACCGTTAAATCTCCGGTGAGCAACGGTCGTTTCCCTTCACGTTGCGTGAGAATATTCCGTTTGAATCCCTCGACGGTCCAACTTTCCTCCGAGAAGTCAGCGTTCAACGGCACGAGCTCGACCCGTGAAGACGAGAACGGTCCGGAACTGACTCGACTGTTGGTGGTGGCGTCCACGAGCTCGATCACTAACGGAGTACCGTCCTCAGCTTCGATCTTGGACCCCGTGAATATCGATGAAGGCGGCGAGTTTATAAATCGCAGCTTGAAACGTGGACGCGACGATGGCGTTTCAGAACGCGATCGCTCCATTGAGACCCGCGATGAAGCGAGGAAAGGTTGAAGAATGAGATTTGTCTCCTCTCGAACCTAATAAATCAATAGAGTTGAGAATAATCATTTACTAATTTGCATATAGTTTTGAATATAATCAAAGGAGCATATGAACGTTCATATGCATACAAAACGGTGCTACGTATGCGTGGTAAAAAAAATAGTGGTAAGGAAAAACAATAAATGAAATTTGTTAATTATTTATTAGTAGAAGATATCATATACAACACAATTAATTGCGTTTTCTATTTTTGTGATTGGTATGGCGTTGCACAAAGAGTTTTACCAATTTAACCAAACAAAAAAAAACGCATGTGGTTACATGATTTCGTTATATATCATATACTATAGTAATTAACTAGACTTAGCTTGGGACTAATTTGTTATACTATTGTAACTAGGGACCATTGTTGATTGAGAGGAGCCCACGAATATATAAAACAAAGACAATAGAAGTAGTCGGTCAAACTTGGTGGCTATATAGGCTAAGGAACATGTTAATTTAACTAATCTGATCCGTGGGCTAAGTAGATGGTTTAAACAAAGAAAATTTGTTAAACTAGATATGATTGGGAAAGCTCACAATTCTTCTGAGCATGTTCTCCATAAGAACCATGTAATGATTATTTGACTGGTCTCTCATCACTTGCTTCACAACTCTGTGGTTTACATGAGAAAATAAAATTAGAAACTTTGTCCGAAAAAATATGAAGATTAATTGTTCGGTAATTAAGATCAAGAACTTACTTCTTGAATGTTAGGTTACGAGCTCTTAAGCCACTGTAACCACCAACCCCATGAAAACTAGGGATGTTTCGAGTACTCTTCATTGAACACTTTAATAAGTTTCAGATTTGAAACTTCAAAAGACTTTTATAAGTCTTCTGT
>NC_025692.1:11899988-11918689 GCF_000633955.1 Camelina sativa | reverse complement strand
ATAATTAAGATCAAGAACTTACTTCTTGAATGTTAGGTTACGAGCTCTTAAGCCACTGTAACCACCAACCCCATGAAAACTAGGGATGTTTCGAGTACTCTTCATTGAACACTTTAATAAGTTTCAGATTTGAAACTTCAAAAGACTTTTATAAGTCTTCTGTAAAAGAGAACTCTTCTTTTGTGTGTGTGTGTGTGTGAAAGAGAGAGAGAGATGAGATTGCGGAGGAGTGAACGATGAGATATATAAAGGCACTGAGTATTGACGAAGCAGTAGTCGTAATTTCTAGGAAGATTCGTTGCACTGCGGAGTTTAGAAGTGCTATTCATTAACCACGCTAGAGTTAGTTATATCGTTTTTTTAGTTAATTAATTGAATTTAAAAAAGATACTTGTACTTTTGACAAATAAAGTACTTATAAGATACTTGTGTAGTGTCATGTATGATCCATTATTTAATTGCTGTTTGGATCATTTCGTACAAATTAAAAGCAGCTTGTGTTTGTAATAATGTTGAAGAATATATATATTCGATCCTCCTAAACCTCTATATGTATGTATTTAAATCCAATTATAACTAGTGTTTAATTTTTTAGTCAGCTTCCTCTCGTATTGGAAAAAGTCGGATATAAAGTGGAGATATTTAATAATTTCAGTCTATGAAATTTTTTATTTCTTCCAACTTAAAAATTTGTATTAAAACTGATTCGTAATTTTGTGCTGATGTGGTATTAGGTATACACCATAAAAGTTTAGATATTGTTCTAATCACTTTTTGTTAAGTTTAAGTTTTGCAATTGAATCAGCAAACCTTTTTCATAAGCTAGCTAGATTAAAAACTTAAAGACTTCATTTGGTAAAGTAGACACTTTTTTAATAAATAATTTGAAAGTAGACACTTTTGAAAACAAATTTAAAAAATAGACATTTTTCTCTTTCCTCTCTAATCGAAAGCTTTATTAAAGAGACATTTAGAAAATGACATTTTTAACCTTTTATTTCTTTATTTATATATCTACATAAAGACAAATTTGTTTTTAGACAAATTTGTTTTTAAAACTGAGCCTAATAAAAATCAGTTCAATAATAAATGTATGTTTTAACAACTGATGAATTTTATACATTTTCTTTTTTTTAGACATGACCAAAATAATAACCTAAATAAAAAAAATTATCTTTACAAATGAATAAATCCTTTTTTTAATGGATTTATGTGTTTTGAACTTTAGATGTGTGATTAATTTTTGAGAAATATCCTAAACAACACCAAAACATGTGTTATGGATAATTATATCACACATTTCATAAACTTCCCAAAATATCATTATTAGACACATTACAATATTTTAAATTAATTTTTAGAAATTTCATAAACTTCCCAAAAATTTTAGAATTATTTTTTTTAGTTTTCAGTTCTCTATTTTATATTTAGGTTATAGTTTTGAAAAAATATGCTTTAGTATTTATAGTGTAGGGTTTAGTTTTGAAAATTAATGTAGATGGTACACCAAACCCAAATGGTACACTAAACTTAGGTGGTACATCCAACCCCCAGATGATACACTAAACCCAGATTGTACACCAGAATAACAATATTTCACCCATTAAAATATTTTAAGTTCGTTTTTAATTTTTTTTTAGGTTTGTGTTCTCTATTTTATATTTAGTGTATAGTTTTATGGGATAAGATTTAGTATTTAGAGTGTAGGGTTTAGTTTTGAAAATTTATTTAGATGGTACACCAAACCCAAATAGTATACCCAGATAGTACACTAAACTCAGATGGTACACCTAGCCCTGGGCATTCGGGTTCGGGTAGGAACCGATCGGGTTCGGGTTTTTTGGGTAGAGGAGTTTAGGAACCAATAGGGTAAACAGAAAATATATGTTCGGGTTCGGTTCGGGTCTTACCGGGTTCAGGTCGGCTCGGATCTAAAATTTCAGAACCTATAAATACCCGAAAAAATCGGGTATCATCCGGGTTTGAGTTTTTTGTACCCAATTACCCGAAATTTAACCCGATAACCTGAATTTTATCCGATTACCTGGAAATTTTAATGTTAATATTAAAATAATATTTTTAAAAATTTTGTTTTTTTTTTTAAATATAGCTAAACATTTCAATATAATTTTGGTTATTTTGAGTATTTTGATCTAGGAAGAACTAATATTTTTGAATTTTAAGTTGTAACTTTGAATAACTATATTATAAATAAAAAAATATAACTAGTATTTTATGTATATTATTTTATTTTGGGTTTGTCGGGTACCCATTCGGTTCTCGGTTCGGTTTCGGGTTCGGTTCCGGTTCTTCGGGTTTAGGAGATTATGACCCAATAGGGTATTCTACCGATTCCGGGTTCGGATTCGGGTCCATATTTTCGGGTCGGTTCCGGTTCGGGTTTTTGGATCCTGTTTTTTTGCCCAGACCTAGGTACACCCAACCCAGATTGTACACCAGAATTACATTATTTCGCACATTACAATATTTTAAGTTAGTTTTTAGATTTTTTTTAGGTTTGAGTTCTCTATTATACATTTAGGGTATAGTTTTGAAGGGAAATAGTTTGGTATATAAATTATAGGGTTTTCATTTTGAAATATTAATTAGATAGTACACTAAACCAATATGGTACACCAAACTTAGATGATAAACCAAATCCAAATGGTACACTAAACCTAGATGTTATATTAGATCTAGATGATACACCAAATTCAGATGGTACACCAGACACAAATGGTACACCAGATTCAGATGGTATACCAGATTCAGATGGTATACCAGATTCAGATGGTACACCAGACCCAGATGATACACCAGAGTCAGATGGTACACCAGAGTCAGATGGTACACCATAGCCAGATGATACACTAGACCTAGGTGATACACCAAACGTAGATAGTACACCAAATGTAGATGGTACACCAGACCCAAATGATACACCATATTCAGATGGTACACCAAATGTAGATAGTACACCATATTCATATGGTACACCAGACCCAAATGATACACTAAACCCAAATGGTACACCAGCGTCAGATGGTACACCAGAGTCAGATGGTACACCAGAGTCAGATGGTACACCAGACGTAGATGGTATACTAGACTCAAATGGTACACCAGACCTAGATGTTACACTAGACTCATATTGCACACCAAACCTACATTGTATACTAAAACCAAATGGTACAATAAACATATATGGTAAACCAAATCCAGTATGTACACTAAACTCATATTGTACACTTAACCTATATGGTATACCAAAATAACATTAGAAATATTTTTTTTAGGTTTGGGTTATTTATTTTACATTTAATGTATAATTTTAGGGATAGGATTTTAGTATCTAAAGTTTAGGATTTAGTTTTAAAACTAAACCCTGTTTTTTAAAAAAATAAAATTGCTAAGTTTGAAAATAAAAATTATTTAATGTTATTTGAAAGAATTTTCTTAATTTAAGTGGACCATGAAACATTAATTATTTAACCAATACCTCAAAATCGGGTCCCACATACACAAAATTACATCTCTCATTTCCTTTACAATTGAGACCACAAATAAACTCTCTCTTTTATGACACATAGTCATGGATATATTTGTTTTTTTATTTGTTTTTGTCTTATACTCTCTCACAAATTCTCTATCTCACAAAAAAACTAAAAAGTGCATAGTCTTCAAATTTTTAACAAAAACTGCCTACTTTTCTAATTATTTTTTAAAAAGTGTCTAATACAATAATGGACTCTATAAACTTGGTAAAAAACGTAGATATATCTGTCTTCCGTTATAAATTTCAACCATTTCTCAGAGATTTTAATTAATGATTTCCATCATTGATTTTGTTGATATTAAGAAAACACCAAACTCCCTTAAGTTCAGTTTGTGGTCAGTTATGAGCCTGCATTTAAGTTCAAGAATTGCATCGTAATCAAATGTTACAATCTACGCGGTTTAGAATTATTACTTAAAAAAAGCTTTTGTCCGTTTCTTAATCATTGACTAGATCTAAGAAATAATACTAGTAGTAATCTCTTATGGTGCTACCGTGGCATGATCAAACCCTACTCATGCACTGATCTAGTTCCAACTGATATTATTGCCGGTATAGTATCCTAGTATTTTCTTACTGTAGGATGTCTCGCTTTATTTTGATAATAAATAGAGTATCTCTTCCTATCATTTTAGTTTCCTTTACAGAAAAGTATGATTTTAGCTTCTTTTACTTATTGTTTGGTATTAGAGACAAAAAAAACTATTACTCAATCTATACTAGACAAAAACACATGAAACAATAAACATCCAAAATGATTAGGACAATATCTAAACTTTTATGCATGGTAATGACGACTTGGTGATTTGTTTTATTATAATTGCAAAACACTCGAGTGTTTTAAATATTTTCAAGTGTTTTTCGAATGAATGTAGATTTCAAAATGATTGTCTTCTTTTTTGATAGTGAAAAATATACCTTGGTTGGATAACTCACCAAATTTTCGTGTTCGTAACGTCTAATTATTATAAAAATTATATATATATATATATATATATTAAGAAATTTTTTCCATTACTAGTCAATTAAAACTCTAATGGAATTTTTACCTGAACAGCCTTAATTTGGTATAGGTAGGTAAAAGAATAATGAAATATAACAATATTTTACATATTTGAACATTTATAAACCAGGCAAAAGAGGCGTTGACATGCATGCTAGATCGTCAACTAGTAGTATCCCAAAAAAGCCACGCCTTAGAGGTGATGATGCCGTAACGCGTTTTTCAGTTATTTATTTATGATCAAATATTAACACTCAAGATAAATATTTAACAAGAACAAAAACATTCAACATAAAATATCGATGTTCTAAAGATTGGAACGATAGATGCAGAATAATAATGTAACATGTTTTTCTACATCTTTTCAGAAAGAAAAAAAAAACATGTTTTTCCTACATCTACGCGTTATGCTGATGGACAATGTCTTTAAGTCTTTAACCAAATAAAATGACACAACCCGTTATCTAAAAAAAACGACAAAGTTTAATTTTTAAATAGGGGAATAAATCTACACGTAGATTTTTTTCGGCCAATAACAGTGTTAGTTTTTGAAGGTTGAGAATTTATAAAATATCAAACCGTTAACAACATGTACAGTAAAACCTCTATAAATTAATAATGTTGGGATCAAGACATTTTATTAATTTATAGTGATATTAATTTATCTATAAATTAATAATTATTAATTTACACTGTAAATTAATAATTATTAATTTTTAGATATATTTTTAATTGTTTATTTTTTAAAAAATTATGAATTGGAACAATTATAGCAAAATAAGATTAAACTTTCGGATGTTATAAATTTTATGGTTTAGGAATTGAACTTGTAATATTTATAAAGCATTATTGACAATAAATTACAAATATTATAAACAAATTGACTTATACACATGACATACATAAATTCAAATTTATGAATAATAATAATATTAATTCTCATATTTTAATAATCTGTCTAATTATCAAATTGTAAATGATGCATATCTAAAAATTAAAACTTTAAAATTTAATTATTTGTATGACATGTTATAAAATATTTTAGAGATATCATTATAGTTTGAAAATACAACATTACAAATGTTCTATAGAAATGAGTTTTAGGAGAAACATACACTATTATATCAGTATATATATATATATATAAATTTACATGATTATTAATTTATGATATTATTGGGACCATATTTTACATTGAGATTTCAAAAAAATTATTATCTTATTATCTTATCGAATATTGTTAATTTTTACACTGGCCCAACTTGGGACCAGCAAAATTTATTAATTTATAGTGATTATTAATTTATAGAGTATTAATTTATAGAGGTTTTACTGTATTAGCTTTTGGGGTTGGGTTGTCATTAGCCTAATTTGTTCGTGTTATTACAAATAAAATATAATCCCTTTTTCGTCTTTTTTTTTTTCATGTTTACAAAAACTCGATATTAGTAAAACCAAACATTTTAGCATGTCACCATCTACTACATTATACACATATATATATATATATATATATATATATGAATCAGAATCATTCAAAATAGTCACAATGATAATGTCTAATAAAGTTAATTAGATAGAAGTACCATATAGTAGTAGTGCGGACATGATCAGTCTTGGGTTGCCCTACCCCCAATTGGCATATCTACGATCACATAGGATATTTGTTTTTTCTTTCTAGATGGCTATAGAAAATTTGGCGTTAATGAAATAATTTGTTTGGTTTATAATAAATAGAAAATTTCCTTCCAAGTTCGAGGAAAACCGTAAGGAAGCTAATAGAGGCCGAATAGTCAAACTAAATGTTGATTGATATGATGCATATCTCTAAGTTTTGTTTGATCGAGCCTTTTCATTCCCCAATCACTATACGCAACTCTTTCATACATTTATTTTATATATGTCTTTGTTTAACATACTTTTATATTTATTTGTTGTATTCTTTTAGCAAAAAGTATATATTGTTACAAATCTTTTTGATATTGTACACATGTGTCTTTCATCGCATATCATAAGAACATATATGTAATTAGTTCCCTTTATGAAGTTTACAGTGGAAGAGAGAGATTAAATGGGTCTGTTTGCACACAAAAAAGAGAGATTAAATGGGTCTGTTTGCACACAAAAAAAGAGAGATTAAATGAGTCTTAAAGGGTTTTTTTTTTTAAGTTTAAAATTGTAGTTGTTAGTTGTAAATTTCACATCATAAGAAACGTTTTAATGTTGGAGTTCATATTTTTATACTGTTAAATCACCACAAAAATATACACTGATACCACCCAAAAAAAAAACATTTGAATCCAAAGGTTTCCTTAGAAATATTAAATATCGAACGTGTTTGGGTAATAAATGTTTTCAAAGATCATACCTCGTTAATTGTTTTATAAATCGATCGAGAAATGTTTCTTCTTCGAGAGCATGAGTCAGACTATCGTATTGTTGTTAACTTGTTATAGATCTACATTATAATTACTTGTTAATTTAAGAAGATATGTTAGCTAGTGAACCAAGCATCCAAGAAGTTTCTGAACTAAGATTTAATCTTGTTGCTCAAGTACTTAATTAGTATGATCATGACATCGACATAAAAATATTAGAAAATTTATCTTGAACAAAAAAAAAGTAGATATTAGAAAATATAGTAAAGATAATTTTTAAAAGTGTGCAAAGAAATTTTAATAATTCTATACCTTGTCAAAATTTTTTTTTCTTCCAGTAGTGAAATATTTTGGTTGTAGATTTTGAGTGCTAATTCTATATATCAAATGTTTTAGTGTGTAACTTTCAATTTTCCTTGCTATAAATTTTTATATTTCCAATTTTCATTATACAAATATATATATATATATATATATATATATATATTGTGCAAAAAACAAATATATATATATATATATATATATATTTTTTATTTAATTAAATTTTTTTTTTCTTGATTTCTTATTTAACAATTTCTGATTTTTAATTGATATAAAACTGATATTTGAATTTAGTGCTATCAAGTGTAACATCCGCGAACCGAAATCCCGGTTTAGGATGTGCATCGATTGATGCAAGGGTGGTGTCGATCAATGCAATGTTGGTTTTCGCGAACGAGTTTAAGTTAAACGTTGCGTTTTGGAGTTAGGAAAAACCCTGAAAATCGTTCATTAAAGGGGGAAACTCGAGGGTTGGTCGAGTTTTAGCCGCTTTTGAGAGAAAAGAAGAGAGAAAATGTTTTATTCTCCACTGTTCTTGAGGTTTTTGGTGAGATTTTGGGAGTTTGAGGCTGTTCTTGTAGAGATCTGTAGCTGGGATCGTTATAGGAGCTTCCTAGGAGTGTAGATCTTCTTGTTTGAGATTCAGAATCTTCTATGGCAAAGGTGAGTGCATGACCATGGCTTATATGAGCTTGATATTTTCTCTGATCTGCTTGTTTATGTGTTTATTTGGCTTGTTAGAATGTTGTTGAGTCGCAAGAGGCTGTGGGAAGCTTTTTGTGGCTTTGTTTTGTGTGTTTTGGTGGTTTAGGGACGGAGATTCGGCGAGAAGCTTCGGGGAAAACGATGCTCGGCATGTGCATCGGTTGATGCACTTTGTGTGTCGGTCGATGCAATGCGAGGACAGTGCGGTTTGACCTAGGAGCATTGGTCGATGCCATGTGGAGGCGTCGATCGATGCAATTAGAAATTTCTTGCAATGTCGAGCATGCGTCGGTTGATGCAATATGAGTATCGGTCGATCCAAATGAACCTTGCATCGGTCGGTGCATGCTTGTGTCGTTCGATGCGACCCCAGTTGGTGTCGGTCGATGCATGCTTGTGTTGGTTGATGCGATCCTAGTTGGTGTCGGTCGATGTATGGGTTGGTGTCGGTCGATGCAGTTGTCTGGTTTGTTGCTTGGTTATTGATTGTTGTTTCATGGTTAGAGATATCTCAGCTGATTGTGTGTATAGTCCAGTAGATGGGAGGATTGTCTCACTAGTGTTAATAAAATACTCACGCATCTCAAATATGTTGTGGTGCAGATAAAGTCAAAGTGTGATCGTGGAATCAAGACAATGAATAGGAGGATGTTCTAGTGGTGCATTGATGTGTTGTCTGGCTTCTGTTAGGTTGCTAGAGTTAAGTCAGTAGAGCATTGCTAGGTTGCTGATGTTATGTTTTATGATTTGGTTGAACTATTATTGTTATGGTTTATTGGTCTATTATTTATTGATAATTGGTGCAATAGTATTGTTTGGTTATTTTAGCTGTTTGGATTGGTTGTGGTTAAGTGAATAGTGGATATGAGACCACTAGTTTAGATTATTATTTCTTATTTACTATTAAAAAAAACGGGTCGGTCGTTTTTCATTTGATGGTCCGTAATTTGAATGAAAAGGTTTAACTAAGACTCAATTTTCTTTTAATTTCATGATTAAGATATTATTTTGATTGATAATAATTATATATATATATATATATATATATATCTCATATTATTAAAATTTATTTTCACTTAAAATGAAGTTAACCAACCAATGATCAATTTGACCGTATTTGGATTTGAATAAAATATGATTTTCATTTCATTTCATTTTTTTTGTTGGAATGTTATCATTTTTAATCAACAAAAAGAAAAATATACAATGGTTGGAGGCGAGCATTATAAAAATAGAGCAATGGAAGTTACAGAGACAAGAACGACTATGACATGCTTGGGAGATTTATTAAACTAGTGGACCAACGGGTGCGAAGATCTGATTCGTTTGCTTCCGTGTGTGGCGTGAGAGACGCAAGTCTAGCTTTTATTGTCTTGTCAATGGCATCAACGGAGAGTGCCATGGCTTACCGTGGATCCTTCCTTTACGTTCTTGCCAAATATAATAGATGCATGCTTGAAAAACAAGTCTTGCGAGAGTTAGGTATGATCTATTCCAATTTCTTAGTCAGGGTTGATTCTTGATCCCAAAATATTTCTAGCAAGATAACTCCATATCATAAAGGTATGTGATTTTCGTTGGTCTAACCAGTCACCACATAGCGGACAAGACTATACTTGACCCCAAATCCTCATTCGAGCACCAGTTGAGAGCTTATCATGGACGGCAAGGCAAGTGATGAACGCATAACGTGGGACACACTGTGAAAACCAGACCACCTTGTGCCAAGAAACTGCTTGCTTTGACCTTCGGATCTGGTTCCATATTTATGTTGAGGAGAAGTAGCCTTTGTAACTTTCAGGCCCATGCCGCCAACGGATATGAGGTTCCAACCTTCACCTGTAATCTGCATAAGACTACCAATGTTAAGCCAATTGTCAAACTAAAACGAGACTGATTTCCCATCCCGAACTTCAAACCTGAAAATCAGCAGCTATAGAGGAAGCTTGAGAAGTTTCTTCCATTTCATATTAGTACAATCACCATGTTTTGGTTTTATATTTGTGTGCATATATTTCGATCTTATTTTGGTTCAATCTAGTTCACTTTTTCGTAGTTTTGCATATTTGTAAATAATAGAGCCACCTCAAACAGAGATATACTTTTTACTTATGCACTAGGTTTTAATCCGCGGTGTACCGCGAGACTATATTTTGAAAAGTAAAATAAAAATGTAATTTTTTTAATAAATTAACTATATATATGACTAATGTTTTGTAAATTTTAAATATATATATATATCCCCTTATATCTATATATTATATAGGTTTACCGGTTTAAATTGTTAAATTCAGAATATAACATATGGTATACCGTAGTACTGTTTGTTTATTTTACATAATTGTAATTTAATAAACTTAATTAGATATACCTAATATTCAAACGTCGAGAGTGTTAACAAAATAATGAACTGATGATTTACTAACAGTTAATAATATAACTTTTAATTTATATTAATACCCAAACCAATCCCGCTAGATATCCAAACACCATTTTTCTTCTTTGCTTAAGTACAACATGCACGTTTTTCAAAATCCAAATAACGAAAATGCAAAAAAATATAGTACCAAAAATCTTGCTAATCAAGTATACGTTATCTTTAAAATATCTTAATTTTAGAATAGTTTACATATGATTCAGAAATAAGTTATGAAATATGATAATTCTTTTTATTTTTCTTTATTTTTGAAGATAAAATGGACAAATATGTATTGACGTAAAGATTAATTTGGGATTTGCACATACATTTTTATTGTTAGCATTAAATATTGTAATGAATTAAGGAGATATTTTAGGAAATATTTAGGAATTTTACAAAACAAATATTTAATGAGATATTGTAATTAGTCGTTGATTGATTAAGGAGGTATTTTAGGAATTTTGTTCTGCACAAAAACTTGGTTTTAAATTTCTTTTTATAAATTAAAATTAAAAATGTTTATTGTTAATGACATGCCTGTAAATAATTGTAAACTTCATGTCTCCAAAAATGTATATAAAGACAAGGTTTTCACTCGCGGTACATCGCGAGACTAAATTATAAATTAATGTATTTTAAATAATGATTTTTATTTTATTTAATTTTCAAATTCCCAATTAATTAAATTTTATCTAATTAATTTATAATTTTCTGGAAAGTTTTTTCTTTTTCTTATGTTTTATACAATTTATAACCTAATTACATTAAATTTGTTATTGGATAGAATATAAAATTTTAAAACACTTGGTTTTTGTTTCTATAATTAAACAGAGGTATATGTCTATATGGTATGTTAGTGTATATTTTTATGTGTACACAATTTTTTTTTTTTTTTTGGAATATTAAGAATGTGATGTAGTATGTGTAATATTTTGTAGTTCATATACTAAATAATTTATAAATTAATTTTCCAAACTATGACTACAAATCTATAGTATATAAAATAAACTAATAGTTTTAAGGTTGGTTCTATAGTCCAAATCCGCCATGCTAGGCGGATCACGCAACATGATCAAAGATTTTTAATCTGCAAAAACTCCCGTGAAAGTAAAATATAGTAAGTGGGGCTAAAAGTCATTTATTATCAAATTGTTGTAAATCACTTGGAGTGGAGTGGATCTCCATAACCGGCCTATTCATATGTCCAAGTCCACAAGGCCCATTGGCCCTCTTCTCTTATTCTAAGTCGGTTTAGGAATCCCATTGTACTTAGGGCTTTATCTTTTAATATATAATGTACTATTCAATTGAATCATTAAAAATACAAGAGAATACATCCTTCGAGTATCTCTACTTTCACAACACGTTATCAGCATGAGTTTGCTCTAAGCTCAAACTGAGAAAAATCCCCTAACCCTAAAACCCTAAACCTCCGCACACCATCTCTTGTTCGTTTGAAGCTCGGCGGTAGTTCAAACTCGAGACCAGTTCGTGATCGTTGCTTGTTCGTGACCAGTCCGAGATTCGCTGCTAGTTCGTGATCAAGCTCGAAGTTACATCTGAGGTCTTTAGCTCCCAGATCAATTACAGTCAACCCCAAAAGGTGTTAAGGTAAACAATCAAACCTTATCATAACATATGAATTGAATCTGGTCCTTAATTCTATAAGAATCCTAAAAAATCTACAAGTAAACAATCAACAAACAAAACCCTAAGCTTTGAAACCCTAAAACCCTAAAACTTTAAAATTCGATTGCTATGAGGTTTTAAGATTGCTTAGATTGTTTGCAATTAAACTTATTGTGCCATGTTTAAAATCCGGTTATGATTGATTGCTTGCTTGAAAATCGTTTGCATGTAAACCTTAAAACTAGAAACCTAAAATCGAAACTCATAGAGAAAAATATTAAACTGTTTGTTCTATGTTTTAATCCGATTATTATTGATTGTTTGTTTAAAATCAAAGCCTAAAATCGGAACCCTAATAGAAAATCTATCCCCTAAAATTCTTGTCATTATCCTATTCAAATAAAAAAGGAAATCTTATCTAGAGAATAGGAAAACTTCTAAAACTTGAAATTATGTGCATATTTTCCTGTTCATACTAGACTATAATATAGGATTGTTTTCATGCATATCAACCACAAAATTATGGATAAAGGCATGGCATGTTTCGGTCTCAAATACTGCATGGCCTAGTTTAATTTGATGGCATGTTTGGTCTCAAATACCGCATGGCCTAGTTTAATTTAATTGCATGGTTCGGTCTTAAATACCGCATGCTAATGATCAGATGCATGTTTTGTATTGTGTAGATGGCAAAGCTCAACAATCTCCAATATGCTGCCCTTAATGTCTCTGGAGACAACTACTTACAATGGGCATTGGACACTAAGATCAACCTGAAATCAAAGGACCTATGCGAATGCATTGAGGATGATAATAATTGCACTGAAAAGAATAGATACAAGGCAATTTTGCATATACGCCATCATCTTGCTGAGAGTCTCAAGAACCAGTACCTTACTATTGAGAATCCCCTTGACCTTTGGACAGAGTTGAAAAACAGATATGGACACCAAAAGACGGTGCTCCTACCAAAGGCTCAATTCGATTGGAAAAACCTAAGGATCCAGGATTTTAAATCCGTGGATGAGTATAATTCAGAGCTATTTAAGATAGTTTCGATCTTAAAACTATGTGGTAAGGAGGTTACTGAGGAGGACTTGCTAGAGAAGACATTCTCAACCTTTCACACCAATAACATACTACTTCAGCAACAATATCGTGAAAAGGGTTTTAAGACATATGCAAGTCTTATCTCTTGTTTGCTACTTGCTGAGCAAAACAATGAGCTATTGTTGATGAACAATGCAGTGAGGCCTCCTGGTTCTACTCCATTACCAGAAGCTCACAAGGTGATATGGCCAAGAAAGAGCCTAAAGAAACTAAAGAGTCCAACTACGTCCATAGAGACAAATATCACGGTCGTGGCCGTGGCAATTACCAAGGAAACCACTATCATGGTTATGGCCGTGGGAACTGATCCGACTTTGGTCGTGGCCGTGGTAAAGGCCGCGGAATTTTCAAACCGCAACACAAGACTAAATCGGTTTGTCACCGATGTGGTATGGCAAATCATTGGGCTAAGACGTGCATGACACCTAAGCATCTTATTGATCTCTATCAAGAGAGTTTGAAAAAGAATCCAGAAGCTAACATGGTTCATCTCGATGGTGAAGTAGATTTCGACCATGAGAATGATGACCAATTGGATTATGAGACTTCGGATTGTCTATGAGAGGATTATTAAATTTAAACATTGTCTTGATTTAATTTTCATGTTTTGTGCTTTGAATTTTATTGGATTATTATTTTGAATTATAATTTTAGTTTAAATTCAATTATTTTATTTCCTTCAATATATCTATTTTTTTGTTTTATTCTTTATGTCTAAAACATAATTCTTGTCCATATTAAGAAATGGCTGAAGACAAGAACATACTTGTGGTGGATAGTGGATTAAGCCACACAATTTTGAAGGATATGAGATATTTTGTAAAATCTCATTTTAAAAAATGTCAATATTAGCACAATAGCGGGTATGACAAGTTTAATTGAAGGCTACGGCCAGGCACACATCTTGAAATAAGTGATGCCTTATATTCACCCAGCTCAAAGAGAAGCTTATTGAGTTTTAAAGACATTCGTTTGAATGGTCTACATGTTGAAACTAAGGGTGAAGGAAACCAAGAGTTCATATATATTACTGAAATCACCCAAGGCCATAAGAAGGTCTTAGAGACTATACCCGCATTAGCCACTGGCTCATTCATATGTCCAAGTCCACAAGGCTCATTGGCCCTTTTCTCTTATTCTAAGTCGGTTTAGGAATCCCATTGTACTTAGGGATTTATCCTTTACTATATAATGTACTATTCGATTGAATCATTAATAATACAAGAGAATACATCCTTCGAGTATCTCTACTTTCACAACACAAATCAGTTTTTCAAATTTTTAAAAAACAATACATTTTCACTCACCTTCTCATAAAATAAGGAAATAAAATATGTATGCATTTATAATTATGTTTGTTACCTCTTAAAACACTTAGTTTCTATAAAAAAATCAAATATAAGTAGAGTTAATTTATTTATTAAATTAATTATTTAATGTTAATGGCATGCCTGTAAATAAGTGCCAACTTCAAAATTTATTTTATAAATGTCTCTAAAAATGTATATATAGATATATCAAAATGTGAAAACTTTCAAGAATAATAGTAATGTATATAATAACCCTATGACATTTAAATGTTTTTTACATACATTAATTTGTTTTTTCTAAAGAACACAATTTTCATATTCACATAAAAAAAACTCAAAGATAAAATAAACTTTAAAATTCAAATACTTATTAGATAAAAAAAACTAATTAATCTAGAAAAGTGAGAACATTAATTAATCTGAAAAAATAAAGTTTCTTTTAAAAATCAATACGGAGGATGTGATGTTAAGTCTTTACATGAATTTAATTTGATGTGCCGAATTATTTCAAAAGCTTAAATATATACAAATTTATCTGTGCCCCAACCATGTTTACATATTTGTTTGCTTACAATATGATTTTACACAACATTCTTGATAAGGTGATCCGAAGGAATGAAGGACGTGTGATGTTCTTAACAACACCCTAATAACTCCAATTGCATTAATATTATCGGTCCAACTATTGGAATTATATATATATATATATATATTTTTTTTTTTCTAAACAACATACTACAATATATACAGTATGTAAATATGAGTAGACAGAATAGTCATATCAATAAGATTATCCTAAACTATTAGATTAAGATTACCATGTATTTTTTTTAATGATTTTTGAAACGTTACTGTTTTTTTTGTTTTTTTGACATCAAACATTACCATCCATACTCATAGCGATGTCTATTTACGGTGGTCGACAACAATAAATTACAACAAACAACAAACAACAAACAAAATTACAACATTTAGAAAGTGGTCGACAACAATAAATTAAAAAAAAATATAAATATAAAAAATTGTAACTTTGAGTACATTGATTTGTAATAAAAATAATGAAAATGAGATAGTAATGTATTAAAAAAATTTATATACTTAGAGAAATGGAGCCAGTAAACCCATTTTGTGGTTCCCAAAATCCATAGCATATAGTAGCAAGTAAACTATTACGATTTGGCATATTATTTAGACCTCTGCACTGTTTACTATAAAGTTTTTGCCTTTTTCTATAACTGAAAAGTAGGAACGTATGTATCATGTCCATTTCTCATTTTGCTACTACAAACATATCTATAGCCTAATCTGTCTCCACATGATCATTCAACATTTTCCCATTATCTTATAATGGTCCACAAATTCCTTTTTTTTTTTTTTCACACACTGCTACAGATTACAATTTATATAAAAAACGATATAGATTGTAAATTATAACATGTATATGTGGAATTATTAAGGAATTGAAATAAATACCATTACATCATTTGTATTTATGGAATTGTTGTGAAATTTTTGATGTTTTATCACAGTGGTTCCATTACATTCTACTAGGTATTAACCCACGTTAAACTGTGGGCCTCAAGATTTTATTTGAATTAAATTTGAAATATTTTTTTTGTTATTTATTATTAGTAATTCATCCAACCTAGTACAATCAGATTATTGCTGCAGAATTACCAAAAAAATCTTTATAAAATCTGTAAAAATCTTAGTTGTTTAACTGAATGGATATTTCTAAATATCTTATTTTTAATATACTAATTTTTTATTTATCCTAGTTAAATTGTCTTAATTATCCTTAAGGATCCTAAGGGGGAGGTATTGGTTTAGGATTTAGAAAGAATTTTAATGACTTTATGTTCTTGCTGATTGTTAGAATCATAGAAAATTGAAAGTTAAAAATGAAGGATTCTAAGAGATTGTTTAGGAAGTTTTTTAAAATCTTGATGATTTGTTTTTTCTAATCTTGTAAAATCTTTCTATTTGATGAAAGAGTTTTCATGACTTTTGTTATGAAAGAAATGATATAAAATCCTAAACCAATAACATAAAATTTGAATTCATTAACAATCCGAGATTCTTTTGTTTTACTTGAATAACATAAAACTTTTAATGACTTTATAAAACTCTTAATCCAATAACACTAGATTTATCAAGATTTTAGATAACTTTTTACAAATCCACAACCAATAACACCAAATTTTTAAAGCGTTTTTAAAAGTCTTGATTGAATAACAACATATTTTACCTAACTTTTAAAGTCATTAAAATTCTTTCTAAATTCTAAACCAATACCTCCCCTAACTATTTTTTTACTATTTTTAATGGCATTCCAATGTAATTTTTTACACTTTAAATGTTATTTTTATAAATATACTTCTCAATTATTATAGTAGGATTATTTATTAATTTAATATATTTTATTTTTTATACGAAAAACTAAACAAAGAATTATTATTTGCAACAACTTATTTTTTAATATAATTGTTATGTTAGGAAGCTTACTAAAGATATAAAATTTCAAATTAAATATTTACAATTATTCATTTAACTACTATGATTCACAACAAATTTCTGTAAGTAATATTTGTATAAGTTTAGTTATATTATATTTTTTTAAAGTTCAGCTAAATTCAACGAAATTTAACCATATTTAATAATTCAGTCGAATTTCAGCTAGATTTAGCGGTTACCATTTACACTCATATAGTTTTATCTGCTATAACCATTTATTTAGATCATTAATATGTAAGTAACTTTTTTATTTATAATTTTACTTGAAAGGTGTAAACAATAAATTCGAGACAACAAAATTATAAAAATAAACATAAAAAAGTTTATTAATATTTGTTTCAGAGGTGGAGTGAGAGACTGGAAAATTCAAAGATTCTGTTTCTCTCTCATATCTCTCACTCCTTCGCTCTCTTCTCTTGTCACATCAATCCATACTGAAGTATCTGTTTTTTTTTTTTTTTTTTTTTTTTTTTTTTTTTTTTTTTTTTTTTTTTTTTNTCTCTGCTGCGTCTGCACATCTATTGGTCTGTCTTCTCTACCCCAATCCCAAATCACAAATCCCAAATCTTAAAAAAACTATCTTTACTTCGTCCTCGTTTGATTTAACCTTTTCCCTGATCTGACCCATTTCTCAAGAATCTCTCTTTCTTCTAAGATTCATTGGTGTTTTAAAACCTTTTCATCAATTTCAATTCTCTCAATTACTGTGTTTGAGGAACACAAGACCACCCCCTACCCCTTAGTGTTGTTTGCTAGCTTTTAGGGCTAGATAGATCTTCTGGTTAGACGCTAAAGTTTAGATTTTTAATCGATTTTGTGCGTGAACAGTCCGCAGCATTTCTGGGTTTTTGTTTCCCGTTGTCACATTTTTCTGTTAGCGTCTCAAAATCTTCGAATTCGGTTGATTTCCCCACAAGGGTGTCTGGAATTAACTCAAATGGGATGAGCCCATAAGTTAAAGTTGACGCCTTTGGCATCTGAAGTTAAACGATAGGTAATATTGGGTTCATGTTTGATCTGTATTATCCTGTGGTGGCCTTATCTGAATGTTAGATTAGAATTGAACTGTCTTAATCTTCTTTTAGTTCAGCTAAGAGTTGGGGTGAATTATTGAGGTTTATGCGGTTTTTCTTGGTGCGGTTTCGTTTGGTTATGTGCTGTTTTGGAATCAAGATTATATGTTGCTGCATCTTGCTAGTTACATCCCAGGGAAGTGATTCTAGTGATTGTTTATCTGTAGATGAAATAAAATGGAAGTTGTTGAAAGGAAACGATCCAGAGGAGGTTTTTTTAATTTAATCGATTGGCCTGGGAAATCTCGTAAGAAGCTCTTCTCTTCCAGCAGCTCGGAACTCTCAGGTGAGTCTGCAGTATTTGCCTTTGTAATGCTCAGAAAATAGTTTTAAAGATTTGGTTAAGTTCTTGTGAATCCTGTGGCATGTAGAAATGTTTGGTCTAAGACAATGTACTTCTTGTTTGAATGAGATTTTATTATGATTACAGACAATGCTGTTCTTGTTTTTGTAAATGCTTACAAATAGTTAGAAATGTTTGGTTCAGTTCTTGTGAATTCTGTGACATTCAGAAATAGTTGGTCTAAGACGATGTACTTCTTGTTTGGAAGAATTGGTTATTGTTTAATAACAAGTTTTGATTCATTTGTTTTATAATGCTGTGTATATAAGAAAGTATGATTCGATCTTTGTTTCGATTCTAGTAAGTAATCTCAAGTTCCTTCTTCTTCTTGTTTTTGTAC
>NC_025692.1:11870684-11899928 GCF_000633955.1 Camelina sativa | reverse complement strand
ACCTCTGTTTCGAACCAAAAAAGCAGCAAAGTAAATAACAAAGTTGTAAACAAGTGTCCAGTGGAAAGTGGATCGTTATCAAAGCACTCGGGTTTAACAACGGCCGCGATGGAAAAGAATACTTCTTTATCTTTGTCACGCAAAAAGACTCTTCCCCGGAGCAAAAAGCTCCCTAATGGGATGCAAAAATCTGGAATCTCTGATGATAAACGGACCAAAAGGAGTGAAAATTTGATCAAATGTAACATCACCATTGATGGTGGCTTGAGCAAAGGCAAAAATGATCGGAAAAAGGAAATGGATGTGATTTCGTTCACATTCTCATCCCCCATCAAAGGCTTATCATCTGATTCACTATCTTCCTCCCAAGGAATTGATCAAGACACAGAATCTGCAGTTAGTTTCAAAGTGATTGGCGGCGATTCCTTAAATGTTTTGTTGGAGCAAAAGCTCAGAGAGCTGACTTCTAAGCTTGAGTCTTCTAGCTGTAGCCTGACCGAAGAAGAGTCTTCATGGTCCATTCCAAAGGATGAGGTGAACGGGATGATTTCATCTGCATCAGAATATGAAAAGTCGACTCAAAACGGTCTGGATAAAGTTTTATCGGAGAGTGAATCTGTTTCTGACTGCACTTCATTCTATGACAAACAAAAATTCCAGGTTAGTTCCTTCCTAATGCATCTAAGAGATTAAGTATGCAAATTCTTATTAGTCATATTTTGCATTCTATAGTTTTAGACCGGCACTGTTTCTACTTGTATATATATTTAGGTTATTTAAGGCTTTCTAACTAATTATGTTTTGTATAATTTCTTCTGAAAATAAAGATACAAGCAGAAGAGCTCGAAGTTAGCAGCATTAGCACTGTAACTGAAGCAGATGATCTCAGAAGCTCCTGCAGCAAGAGTTTCTTAGATTGCAGACAGTCCGCAGAATACGGTTTGTTTTCTCAATACTTTACAAAAAAATGTTTAGTTTTCTTTCTCCCAAGTCCCACCGAATCAATAAGATCAATACATATTATAAAGTCAACATTTCAGCCTGCAAAACTTGAATCCCTAAGATACATGTATTGTGCGAAAACACTGTTTGCACTCAATAGGAACTGATGGCTTACATGAAAGCTAGATTTGCGGCTACTTTGATCCTGTCTAACGCTTTGGGCTTTACAGGGACAATACAGTCCTCATCAGACCAAGAACCCACCTGGTTTTCATCAAATGAGTCGCACCAATTACAAGACGAGTCCGAGCTCTCAGAATCTGTAATAACACTGAGTTGTTCAGAAGGTGAAGAAAGGCTCGACTGGGAGCTTGGGTACATATCCGAGATCCTCAGGTCTGACCAACTGTTGGTGAAAGAATTTGCTCTGGGAATGGCCACTGACATTTTACCTGCGAGCCTCTTTGATGAAATGGAAGGCCGAGGAGAAGCAACAGCAGCCAAAATCAACAGAAAGACACTGTTTGATTTTGTCAATAAGTGCTTAGCGCTCAAGTGCGAGCGGATGTTTATGGGTAGCTGCAAGGGGCTATTAGGCAAGGGCGGGTTTTTGTTTGAACAAAGAGATTGGTTAGCAGAAGAACTGAACAGAGAGATTCATGGGTTGAAGAAGATGAGAGAGATGATGATGGATGAGCTTGTTGACAAAGAGATGAGCAGTTTCGAAGGGAGATGGCTTGATTTCGAGAAAGAGACGTATGAAGAAGGCATTGACATTGAGGGAGAGATAGTATCTACGTTAGTTGATGATTTAGTTAATGATCTTGTCTCAGGTACTCAAAGAAGAACATGGAGGCAAAGGGAAGGGTTAGTTTCTGCTTTAGTAGAGCCCTGATCTTCTCTCGGTATTCTAGATTCTTCTGGTGTTTGTTTTTAGATGCTTCTTCTGATAGTTTCTCTGACATGAGAATCGAGATGAAGTGTAAGTAGCCGATATCGAGGAGCATTCTCTCACACGATGTATAATATGAGCATTCCTTCTTTTATGTTTCCACTTTTATTGAATGAAAAAAAAATGCAAATAATAGGATAATTCTCCTTCTTTCGTTCTAATGTAATAGTCTGTTATTAAGTATGAGTAAATCTTGCTTCCGCCAAGATACCAACAGTTGATAGACTTAAGTGTTACACAAATAACTTTCTTCTTGAATGAAAAAGAAAAGTGAATGAATAAGAATGGTCTTGTTGTTTAGATGGGAGACAACAAATGATGACGAGGGTGAATTTGACTCGTCTGTTGTTGTTTCAGTCTTCTTGTTTGTCATAGCCAAAGGCGAGCTCAAAGATCTTTCCATAATCATCCACAAAGTGAACTTCAAGCCCTTCTTTCACATTCTCCGCCAGCTCATCAAAGTCTCTTCGGTTTGCCTCCGGAAATATTATTGTTTTAATCTCACTTCGCCTAGCCGCTATAGTTTTCTCCTTCACCTGAGAGATTTTGTGTAAGAAACTTGCAGCAATTCGGTAAAATGTCAAAAATAAAGAATTAACAGAGTGAGAGACGTCTGGAGTTGCTAACTTACCCCACCAATAGGAAGAATTCTTCCAGTTAGTGTAACTTCTCCGGTCATTGCAAGATCCTTTCTAACTGGTTTCTTCGTGGCAAGTGATAATAAAGATGTGATCATGGTGCAGCCTGCACTTGGACCGTCCTTGGGGGTGGCTCCTGCAGGGACATGGAGATGAAGCTTGGAGTTTGCAAAGAACTGATTCTCTGGTTCTTTCTCTAGCATTATCTTTCTAGCGACTGTGTGAGCAATTTGTGCGCTTTCTTTCATCACATCACCGAGCTGACCCGTTATATTCAGGCCACCTTTACCTTCCCCGTCCTCCACAACAGTTGTCTCTATGTACAATGTTGAACCACCCATTGATGTCCAAGCTAGACCCATCACAACACCTACCGGTGTCTGCTCATATAGCTTCTCTGCATGGAATACCGGTTTTCCTACATAATCAGCAAGGTTTGATTCATCAATCATTACCTTTTCAATCGCCATCTTCTCGGATTGAGCCTCTTCATTTGATTCTTCCAATGAAGAATCAGAGGACACAGGGATTTCTTTGTCAGTATGGTTCTCTGGGGATTCTACGCCGACTTCGGCCACAATTTCAGCTTCTTCGGGATCAATTGCAACTGCAGGCTCTTCAGCGACCGCTCCTGCACGCACTAATTTAAGAGCAATCTACAAAAGAAAAATGATGTTAGATTTTGGGGGCTTAAGGAAACCATTCAGAGTCTTGTAGCAAAACTTACCTTACGGTAAATCTTCTCGATCTGTTTCTGGAGATTCCTGACACCTGCTTCTCTGCAGTAATTTTCTATCAAGGAAAGAAGAGCTGCATCACTCACCTCAACCTGCAGATAGTATGAACAATTTGAGCAAATCCTAAAAGTATGTGATTCATTGACAATTACTACCCGAAGTTAGAAGCAGACACAGTTGGAGAATAAGATTAAAGTGAGACCTGTTCAGGTTTGACGCCACAATCTCCACGTGCAGTTTTTTCCAAATAGTCTCTTGCGATATGAACTTTCTCATCAGTAATATACCCAGCAATAGAAATCACCTCCATTCTGTCTAGCAGAGGATTTGGAATCATGTCTATCACATTTGCTGTGCACACAAATAAAACCTGTAGGGAAATGGATCAGCAATTCACAGGCATCCTAGAACCATATGAAACAAAATGGTATCCACATTAATAACCTTTGATAGGTCAATAGTAACGTCGAGATAGTGGTCCAAAAAATTTGCATTTTGCTCTGGATCCAGAAGCTCCAACAAAGCACTGGCTGGGTCACCAGCATGGCCTTTCCCAAGCTGCCAAGGAACAATATAACACTTTTATTGCAGAGAAACTTGACTTTCTTAACTAATGATGAACAGTATTGTATCGATGGCATAAAAGAAGGTACATATGTGTGACTACCAACTTCAGGAAGCTAGTCACAAACTCACAATAGTAAAGATATATTACCTTATCAATCTCATCGATTAGAACAAGAGGATTTGATGTCCCTACACTCTTTAGACATTGCACCATCTTTCCAGGCATGGCGCCAACATATGTTCGACGATGCCCCTAAACACGTTATTACGAGAATGATTTATTGTTTCTATGACAGAATTTAATCAAAATCATTTGACTAAACTTTGCAAGTAAAGAAAAAAATGAGTTATACCTTGATCTCAGCGACATCTGCTAACCCTCCAACAGAGAACCGGAAAAACTTGCGATTAAGAGCGCGTGCGATAGAACGACCAATACTAGTTTTACCTACTCCAGGAGGGCCGGAGAGGCAGATGATTTTCCCTGGTGACACATACACTCAAATTTTAGTTGCAGGCTTATAGACCAGGACAAGTTCTTTTTTATCATTCAAAATCAATCAGAAAGGGGCCACAACTACTGTGCAAGTATCATACCTTGTGAAGTGCCTCTAAGTCTTCCAACTGCAATAAATTCCAGTATTCTTTCCTTTACGTCAGATAACCCATAGTGATCCTCGTCCAGAATTTTTTGTGCCCGCACAACATCAAAATTTTCATCACTGCAAATTTAATAAAATAGATTCCTCAATCAGTGAACACAAAGCAAATACATATGGTGCCATGTGACGAGCACGGATGCTCATCCCTCTCTTTGTTAGTCCCTTATAAATACTAGCTGCTGCTTTACTTAAATAATAAAGTTACAAGATAAAGCAAGAGTAAAATACCTGAAATTTCCCCATGGTAATATGGTCAACCAATCTAGGTAGTTACGGGTCACGTTAAACTCGCTTGAACTCGCCTCTAACAGCTGCAGTTTTGTAAGCTCTTCTTCTATGACTTGTAAAACATGCGCTGGAATTTTTTCCTTGTTAGGCTCAATCCTTTCCTTAAACTTTGCTGCAGTAATAAACAGAATATCAGGTGCAATTGTCTTACAAATAAAAGTATACTGGTCTCTGAACTCATACCAAAGACACTGACGCCTCATGAATGCATAAGGCAGTGAAATTATAAATCTCTAACGGTGATATAAATGAATACATAAAATTGAAGATACTAAGTTAGTACCGACCAGAAAGTGCAGATTTATCATCGGTCTCCACACCAAGCTCCTGCATTGGATCACTTAAATGAATAAACCAAATATGATATAAACCACTGACATTATGTTGAGTTGACGAAAAATACAAGCAAAATTTGTGAAGCGGGATGAAACATACCTTCTTTATAGCCTTGAGCTGCTCATTTAGTAAGTACCGGCGTTGCTCACCGCTAATTTTTTCTTCAATTGCTTTTGCTATGGTTTCCTATATGGCTCAAAAGATTTGAATCATATTTCATTCAAACAGCTAGCGGATAAGTAGCCCCAGAAATAGTACCTGAATCTTGCTAATTTCCATTTCTTTTTTCATCAATTCCAGCGTCAACCGCAGACGTTTGTGAACCTGGGTCAATAAAGGTAGAGATGAGAGATTGAACAAGAATGGAAACCCATACAACTACAAGAATAGTGTAACTACTTACATCCAGTTCTTCAAGAACTTCTTGAGCTTGGTGCCTATTTGCACCACATATCGCAGCTCCAAAATCGGCTAATCGTGGATACGTGAAATCACCTATATGCTACACAAGTTTGAAAGAAATCTACTAAGACAGGTGTCCTGAAAGTTTTTACCTGCACATGTGAAAATTATGAAGAGAACATGCCTGGGTATATGTCTGAACGTGATCTCTCCATAGTGAACTTGTCTTAAGTACATCCCTAAGCGTTGAAATAACTTCAAAGGATGTTGCCTTGATGACATCATCGTCCATGTCAAATGGGTTATCCTGCACAGAGAACAAGAAAAAAGGTTCCTGACTTAAGAATTTCAAAAAGAAAAAGGAAAAATCAAACAGAAGTCTCATATCATAAGAGGAAAAGCATAAAAGCATAATTATACCTTAAGATGATCGACTTTGACGGTAAGTGGTTCCTCACTCACCTGTATAAAGAAAAAAAATTCTCCCTTAATAAAAAGTAACTCGATCAACCAAAGGACACAAAAGGTGTAATCGCTAGGCATTTGAACTTTGAATTCTTTCTTAACTGAAATCTACCATGTATGAAAAACCCTGTTACTCTACCGACTTACCATCTCTGTTATGCGAAGTCGCCTATGACCAACAAGGATAACTTGGTCACCTTGGATACTTGAAATCTGGAAAATCAGCAAGGAAATTGTAATGTAATGCTAGTTATGCTATTTGGTTTTGATCACACAGATAAGAAACAGACATTAAAGAGAAGTAGCAGCAACACTACCTGAGCAAGTGTGCCAACTTCGTGAAGCCGGTTAAGTAACTCTTTCCCTTTTAGCTCATTTATATTTTTTTCTGCATCAGTGCTTGAAGATGAATCAGCTGATGGGTCATCCTTCAGAAGGAAAGCTCCTGCATATGGAGCTTGTCGTCTTCTGCTCTCCTGTAAGGCTGCGAGTACTTTAGGATCCTGCACACCAGAAAAAAGCACATGGCGGTCAGAGGCAAAAAAATGCGCATCTCCCAAGCTATAAAGTTAATGTTACCACTATAGTTAGAGAGAAATAGTTCTAGCAAGTTTGCCCACATTCATCAAATGAACCAAACAGGAAAGATTATAATATAAGAAACAATGAGGTAGTTAATAATGCATCAAATGCCGCTAAAATATTTATATATACTAGAAAAATAACCAGCAGATTTCAAAGAACCTGAGGTGTCAACTTTGGTAATTGGTGATGCTGGGTCTACTGAGTCTAGTTCTAAGGCTAGATACAGTCCACCATAGAGAGAATTCAATGAAATTTTTGGGGATAAACATCTTAACAAAATGTTGAATGGCCAGAAAAGGATGAATTGACATACCTTGACATAGATTGGCATGTAAAAACCAGGAAAAAGAGGCCTATGCGGCACCGGCAATGCTAGAACCTGCAATTTAACAACACAAATCAGAAGTCTAACTGAAATGTATATTAGTCACAAACAAAAGCCTCTGGTTTTGCTCTGACTAATAACTAAAAACCACCAAATCCAAATTCAAAAAAAGCAATACAAAACCACCATGGAACAGCATACAATATCACAAGCTTCAACAAAGATGAAAAGCATCTCATAAGACCAAAGTTTAAAACTTTGTTATCATTTCAGCAAGGATAAGATTTTGCCTCTAGAGTTGAACTGCCAACGATCCATCAAAGCATATATATACATTGCGATTAGAAAGACCAAAGCCATAATCCTACAAAAATTAAACTAACCGTTAAACAATCCTCGGGCCTAGGGTTAGTGGGCACAATCGCAGACGACGATTTTGAGTCAGAACCTTCAGAATCGGACTCGACCGCCTTAGCTTCAGCCTCAGCCGCCACCTCTCCATCGGTAGGCTCGGAGCAGAAGAAAACACGTTGACCTAAAGAAGCAGATCGCCGGTTCCACCCAGTAAGCTGACTCAACGCTTTGAACAATGGAGACTCCACAGGGGTAGTAGACCCGACCCTAATTGCCGGAGTCAAATGATGGACTCGAGAAGCGGAAGAAGTGAAGAGCTTTAACATGGTGGGAGAGAAAGATCTGTGATAGCAATTTCTGAGATTGAGGTTTATAAAGTTTTGCCTTTTAGGCAAGAAACCATTGGAGAATTCTGGAGAAGAAGAAGCCTGTAAACGAAGATTACTATCAAAGCCCTTCATAAACCCCCGACGAAGCAAAACCCCAATTTTAAAGGCAGAGAGAGAGAGAGAGAGAACAACACCACCATTTTGCTTTACGACAAATACGCCGTCGTTTTTAATGTCGGTTCATTGGAACCTAAACCGGGCCAGTCTAGTTCACCGTCATTAGTAAAAGATATGAACTTTTAAATCATCGATTTTGTTTGATGATGAGTTTAATATAGAGAATCTGATACATTATACTAGTAGATAGAGCATTGGTTCGTTCTCTAATGGATGGATCATAACAACAACAGTAACATTCTTGTCCTAACGGCATTCCTTACTACTACTACTGATTCTAGATTTCACTACCACATGTGACATGTGTCTGTGTCTGTTTTGAAACAGAGAAGCATCGTGCTTGTGCCTAGATAGTTAGCTCTCTACAAACCCAATAACAACAACAAGATTACACACTTTCTACAAAGATTTATATATATCATCAAGTTAGTTGAATCATCTTCCGGCTCCTGCTGCTTTGAGGAAATTGTCAAACGGACTAGCTGGAGGTAGTCTCATCATGGACCATGAATCCTGCAACACTCCAGATTCTCTCCCATAGATGTTCCCATCTTCTACTACCTGTAACACAGCGTATCAACGTCTAAGCCTCGTATAATAACGTTTCAAACCTTTCTCTTCACCAGATGGTATCATAAAGTTAAGACCTTTCTCACTATTATTGAGGACCACAGCAAGTTTTAACAGTTTGTAGTTCTAATCTGTTTACTATAAGTAGGTTTGGTAGGCAAAAAAATATATCCTACTCACTGTTACGTACCTTCTCAAGTGCATATGATTCCTCTGGTGAGTTTCTGTAGAGACCATTCATCTGGCGGTTCTCAGTAGCCAACCACCTTGAGAGCTTCTGTCTAGTACCAGTCCCAAAAGTTTCACAGCGGTTAGTCATTGTGTCATAAGGAAGCGGTGAAGTAGAGACAGATGACACAACCACTTGACCAGCCACCTCAAGTGCCTAGACAACAAATCACAAACCAATCATAAGACAGACAACACAGATATATTTATCAGCCAGTTTCTTCTTTATGCCGAATGTGGTCTACACTTACAGATTCCATAAGCTGGCCAATGCTGATAACTTGGGGAATAGATGGTGAAGGAGATCCTCTTGGGGGAAAACGCACAGAGAGTTCACTCGTCACTTCGTCCTCAGCCATTGAACCTGCAGGTATGTCCTGTGATAAAAAGAAACACAAGTGTTTACAGTTCCTTTTATCATCAAAATCCCAACGAATATGGGTCTTCAGAGAATAGTTTACCTCATCGAAGGATAGCGATTCCTTAGAGATACTTTGGTTTGGTTGAGGTTCAACATTTGGCCGTGATCCAAACATAAAGGCATCATCAGGTGTGAATGGCTCCGAGAGTTGCATCTTCACATCAGCTTCCTCAAGCTTAACAAGAAAATATATAAAAAGCAAATCAGCACAAGAATCACCAGGTTTATACTTTTTTCTGGTTCCTAAAGCCATTGATCAGAGCTAATGCTCACTGAGAAACAGAAAATACAAGAATTACCTTAGAAATCTTATGTAGATTTTTGGCGACGATATTGGTTATAATAGTGTTGGACAGTTCTACTTTGCTTCGCATCTCAAACAGCATTGAAGTAGCCATCTGGCTATCACCTAAGGACCCAAAATCTTTCATATTCGCCTGTGGTCTTACGTGAAGTTGTAAGTCATCGCCAATGAATAGATAGGGATCCACCNTGCCTAGACAACAAATCACAAACCAATCATAAGACAGACAACACAGATATATTTATCAGCCAGTTTCTTCTTTATGCCGAATGTGGTCTACACTTACAGATTCCATAAGCTGGCCAATGCTGATAACTTGGGGAATAGATGGTGAAGGAGATCCTCTTGGGGGAAAACGCACAGAGAGTTCACTCGTCACTTCGTCCTCAGCCATTGAACCTGCAGGTATGTCCTGTGATAAAAAGAAACACAAGTGTTTACAGTTCCTTTTATCATCAAAATCCCAACGAATATGGGTCTTCAGAGAATAGTTTACCTCATCGAAGGATAGCGATTCCTTAGAGATACTTTGGTTTGGTTGAGGTTCAACATTTGGCCGTGATCCAAACATAAAGGCATCATCAGGTGTGAATGGCTCCGAGAGTTGCATCTTCACATCAGCTTCCTCAAGCTTAACAAGAAAATATATAAAAAGCAAATCAGCACAAGAATCACCAGGTTTATACTTTTTTCTGGTTCCTAAAGCCATTGATCAGAGCTAATGCTCACTGAGAAACAGAAAATACAAGAATTACCTTAGAAATCTTATGTAGATTTTTGGCGACGATATTGGTTATAATAGTGTTGGACAGTTCTACTTTGCTTCGCATCTCAAACAGCATTGAAGTAGCCATCTGGCTATCACCTAAGGACCCAAAATCTTTCATATTCGCCTGTGGTCTTACGTGAAGTTGTAAGTCATCGCCAATGAATAGATAGGGATCCACCTGAAAAAAATAGAGCACATAATCAAGTTATGTTACACAATCTCCATGGATGAAAATAATAACTGAAACAACACATTTGAGAACTCACATCACCAGGAACTTGAGTCTTCAGCATTTCACAAATATGAGGGATCTGATATATTTTGGCAGCGAACATCAGCGTACTTGTGGATAAAACAAGGATCAACCGCTTGCAAACTGTGGGTAATGTGCCTGGCAATGAAGAAAGTTTGGTTGCTCATAAGCCATTTCTAAAACTTTGATCAATTTAAGAGAGTATTATCATGAATCAAAACCGTTATTAAGATCCAAAGAAAGATTCCTCAATGAGAAGAGCAGCTGGAAGGCTCGAACAACAAGCCCGTCATCAGGATTCTGCAATAAAAAATGATCATGAGAGGTTAAGTATGGCATCATGAAAGTGAAACATTAAGAGCCAGAAAAGAGGAGAAACTTTATGTTGACCTTCAATCGCAAGGAAAGAAGCACCAAGCTGATAGAATGAGCAATAGCTTCAATGTTGGAAGGTAAGATATCAGGAAGAGTCGATTGTATCCAAAATGCAGATAACAATTGCCCGATTTGATCTTCTGTAAACTTCATCATTGATGGTAACTGCATCACCAGACAGTATCACACAATTGCATAAACATAAACATGTGATGGTCCTATAGCACATAACATCCAATTGTAAGCAAAGAAAAAAATGTTACCATATCAGCTAGATTAATAAATCCAGCAGTCCTATCGATTATGGAATTCAACTTGTGAAAGTTTGGGGACGATTTGTAGTTCTTAAGATCTTCGTGAGTATTATTATTATAACCGTTCTTCTCAATCTTGGCACCATCCTTCTCCTTCCTGAGCTTGTCTAATCGAGCAGTAATAGATGTGAAGGCAGATGTTGTATCACTCCTCCAGTTTCTTAATTCATTAAGATAGCCAGAAGCTCTCACTGATGCAAGTCCAGCCTGAGATTGACCAGAACTTTGCAACAGTATTACTGAAAATATTTCATGCGCTCCTACACGGGTTTCGACATTTGGATGCAGCATTGCTTTTAGAAGCGCATCAAGAAGTCCATCTGGGAAAACCTGTATAAAATTAAAATAAGGATTAAATAATCTGTAAAGATGATGTTAGAAACTAGGAAGAAAAAAAAAAAAACTATAGTTCACCTGTTGTGAACGCATAGATGGAGATAATGCTGAAGACATTGCATGAGCAAGTATCAACAGCGATCCAACCGCTGCGCGTGAAACAATTCCTGAAGAAGGAAGTCCCTCGACTGAAACAGCCATCATATCGAATAGGTGCTGTGTATTAACAATTCCTTTGGCTATCTCCCGCAGACAATCTTCAATAGAATTTTGAAGCATCACGTTCAAGTTGAGTTCCTCATCTCCAATTGATCTAGCTGTTGCCTGAAAGCTTTTCCTCAGGTGCCGACACAAGTCATTAACAAAACTTATGTCCCTAAGATACGAGCTAGTCCTGATCAGCTTTGCTAGACAACCAGCAACTTGTATGATATAAGCCTTGAGCTCAGGGTCATTGGCAACATGCTTATTGTCAAGATGGCGTACAACAGTCGACAACACCAATTGCTGACTCCCTAATATATATAAAGAAACACAGCTATGAGGTTTATACAAAAAGGTGTCTAGACAAAAACCCAATATTCTAAGAAAACAAGACAAGACATAAAGAAGATACCAGAGGTTTCCATCAAGTATACTGCATCAGAGAGAACTATCATGGCCAGCCCATTTGGGGGAGTCCATTGGCGTCTAGAATTGAAATAGCTGAACATAGGATCCAAGATTTGCCGCAGAGTTGTGCTTTCTTTAGCCAGGTCAACCATCCTCTGAAGACATATCTGTGCCCAAACTTTGGGCATCTCAGTTTCTTCTCTAAAACAATTAAAAGAGAAAGAGGCACTTAGCAAAGAGAAAAATACAAAGATATCATGGCAACAAACAGAGGATTAAGTGAGTTACTTGGTCAACAGAGTCGGATCTTTTCTTGCTGTTCTTGGTCTGACAATCAAGTAGCTAGGGCTATTCCAAACTGCTGTCCCTCGGCCTTCACATCTAATCACTTCATTTACCCAGTTACAATTTTGCTCTTCTCTGTCTTCGTTGGTCTGAACAATCATGTTTGCCTCGTAATTGTCAAGAGTGGCATGTACAATCTCATCAACAGCAGCAAATATATGCGAAAACTCTCCCATAAACCACACCTGGTGAAGAAGCAAATATAATAAAAANTATTAAATAATCTGTAAAGATGATGTTAGAAACTACGAAGAAACAAAAAAAAAAAAAAAAACTATAGTTCACCTGTTGTGAACGCATAGATGGAGATAATGCTGAAGACATTGCATGAGCAAGTATCAACAGCGATCCAACCGCTGCGCGTGAAACAATTCCTGAAGAAGGAAGTCCCTCGACTGAAACAGCCATCATATCGAATAGGGGCTGTGTATTAACAATTCCTTTGGCTATCTCCCGCAGACAATCTTCAATAGAATTTTGAAGCATCACGTTCAAGTTGAGTTCCTCATCTCCAATTGATCTAGCTGTTGCCTGAAAGCTTTTCCTCAGGTGCCGACACAAGTCATTAACAAAACTTATGTCCCTAAGATACGAGCTAGTCCTGATCAGCTTTGCTAGACAACCAGCAACTTGTATGATATAAGCCTTGAGCTCAGGGTCATTGGCAACATGCTTATTGTCAAGATGGCGTACAACAGTCGACAACACCAATTGCTGACTCCCTAATATATATAAAGAAACATAGCTATGAGGTTTAGACAAAAAGGTGTCTAGACAAAAACCCAATATTCTAAGAAAACAAGACAAGACATAAAGAAGATACCAGAGGTTTCCATCAAGTATACTGCATCAGAGAGAACTATCATGGCCAGCCCATTTGGGGGAGTCCATTGGCGTCTAGAATTGAAATAGCTGAACATAGGATCCAAGATTTGCCGCAGAGTTGTGCTTTCTTTAGCCAGGTCAACCATCCTCTGAAGACATATCTGTGCCCAAACTTTGGGCATCTCAGTTTCTTCTCTAAAACAATTAAAAGAGAAAGAGGCACTTAGCAAAGAGAAAAATACAAAGATATCATGGCAACAAACAGAGGATTAAGTGAGTTACTTGGTCAACAGAGTCGGATCTTTTCTTGCTGTTCTTGGTCTGANTCCTCGACTGAAACAGCCATCATATCGAATAGGGGCTGTGTATTAACAATTCCTATGGCTATCTCCCGCAGACAATCTTCAATAGAATTTTGAAGCATCACGTTCAAGTTGAGTTCCTCATCACCAATTGATCTAGCTGTTGCCTGAAAGCTTTTCCTCAGGTGCCGACACAAGTCATTAACAAAACTTATGTCCCTAAGATACGAGCTGGTCCTGATCAGCTTTGCTAGACAACCAGCAACTTGTATGATATAAGCCTTGAGCTCAGGGTCATTGGCAACATGCTTATTGTCAAGATGACGTACAACAGTCGACAACACCAATTGCTGACTCCCTAATATATATAAAGAAACACAGCTATGAGGTTTATACAAAAAGGTGTCTAGACAAAAACCCAATATTCTAAGAAAACAAGACAAGACATAAAGAAGATACCAGAGGTTTCCATCAAGTATACTGCATCAGAGAGAACTATCATGGCCAGCCCATTTGGGGGAGTCCATTGGCGTCTAGAATTGAAATAGCTGAACATAGGATCCAAGATTTGCCGCAGAGTTGTGCTTTCTTTAGCCAGGTCAACCATCCTCTGAAGACATATCTGTGCCCAAACTTTGGGCATCTCAGTTTCTTCTCTAAAACAATTAAAAGAGAAAGAGGCACTTAGCAAAGAGAAAAATACAAAGATATCATGGCAACAAACAGAGGATTAAGTGAGTTACTTGGTCAACAGAGTCGGATCTTTTCTTGCTGTTCTTGGTCTGACAATCAAGTAGCTAGGGCTATTCCAAACTGCTGTCCCTCGGCCTTCACATCTAATCACTTCATTTACCCAGTTACAATTTTGCTCTTCTCTGTCTTCGTTGGTCTGAACAATCATGTTTGCCTCGTAATTGTCAAGAGTGGCATGTACAATCTCATCAACAGCAGCAAATATATGCGAAAACTCTCCCATAAACCACACCTGGTGAAGAAGCAAATATAATAAAAACTTGTTAAAACCGGACAGAAACTTTTGGGAGTAAGATTGACTGAATTTGGAAGACTAAAAGAACTAGTTCTAGTACCATCGCTGAAAGGCATTGCAGACCAGATGCTCTTAGACACAGCTTTTGATGTTCGTCACCTTCTTCACGAGCCAATGCACAAACTTTGAGTGTAAATTTTTCAATGCTGTGAGTATAAGTTCCATCAACCTGTTCATAGCAGATGAAGAGTGAGAAATTTCACGTTTTCAACATTGACTAGCATAAGTGTAGAAGCCATGAACATTCTGAATTGTTAAATCAGTCAAAGCCTCAGTATGCATAGTTCTCCTAATGTTCTGCAATTAACATTTTACCTGACTGTAAATGAACCTCGTCAATGTTTGGCATCCAAGAATGGTCGGTGTGTCCAGCTTTGAATTTTCAAGTAGTTCCGTAACCACATTCAGCAAACTTGTAGCAAAATAAGCCCTTAAATAAGAGGAAAACAAAACAGGCAAGTGTTTAAGAATCATCGAAGTAACAAAACAGGCTACGAATTTGCATTACTAATTTTGCTTTCCTAAAACTGCCAGATATTAGAAAGCTTACATCTGATCCTTGCAATGGCAAAGCATTTTGTTGTAAGCCTCGGTAACAATATTAATGAACTTCATCTGTTCAGATCGAAGGTCCTTGTAACACCTCTCTTCAAGAAACTTAGCGATCTGTGACAGCCACAAAACAGAATAATGTATGCTGAACAGAACTTAAACACAAGACTCCTCCTCACCAACTAAGTAGTAAGATTCAAAAACCAAAACTATACCTTAGGGATACGGATCGGGTTCTTGGCAGCATACTCGCACAATTTGACAATCTTCCTTTCATTTGGTGCACCATCCTACAGAACATTCATACAGAGTAAGTTAAAAATATCTCAAGCACGTTTACAAACTCTCAAATCAAAACCTATACCAGATAGTCTGAAGCAAAGATGTTACCAAATCACAAGTGAAAAGTGGAAACTTTATAACGAAGTGAGCTTCAAGGAGGACACACACTTACAGGGGATTTAGGGAAGATCTCACCAAGCAATTTCTTGTAACGCTTGACGGGCTGGCGAGATCTCGACCTGAGAGCTGGACAGCAAATACACATACTCTCACACGCCGGGAAAACATTCCTAGAGATAAACCCCATTCTCTCTGCAAACCTTCACAGAAGAAGATGGTGTTAGAACATTAAAAGAAGAGAACATAGAAAGCTTCAATTTTTTTGTAAACCCTAGAGGAGCCAAAGTTACTAAACCAAGACAAAACAAAGGAGAAGAGCAAAAAAGAAAAAGAAAAAAAAAACTTTCTGAGTAAAAAAATTGAAGAAACCTAATACTTTTTTTCAAATTCAAAATTCAAAACTTTAAAATCGAGGATATAAAAACAAAAGACGAAAAATATGTCAGAGGTTCAGAACAACAAAACTGGGTATGCGTTTGGAAACGAAGGAGAGACAAAAAAAAACACAAATGTGCATTACCCGATTTCTAAAAAGAAACCCTAACCCAAAAAATTTAGCTTAATCTCCAAGGTAATCGAGAAATCATGAAAGGAAACTAAAGAAGAGAGATTTGAAGACACGTACAGAGCTTCCAGGGGACGGATCTGAGGAGAGGCGAAGTGAAACTGGAAACTGGTTTCAAAGCTTTGATTAATCTAATGAGAGAGAGAGAGAGAGAGAGAGAGAGAGGGAAAAGGCGCGTGGATTTGGATACAAACTGCTGCAATTAGAGAGAGAGAGAGAGCACGTGAGAGATGTTGTCACAGATTTTAATGTATTTTTTTTTCTTTTCTCTCTCTCTCTTTTTCACTAGAGAAAAAGCAGAACTAGCCTATAGTACTTCTGTCTTGTGTCAGAATGCTCCATCAATTAAAAAAAAAACAGAAGCTAAACAAGTTGGTTGTTGTCTTTGTTGACAACAAAAATTCGAACAATTTTGGTTTTTTTTTTTTTTTGCTTATTAAAAAAAAGTTGTTGAAGTTAGAATGACGAATGACCCGAATCCGGTCCGACCTAAGTCCTCCTGACCCTGAGGGCCTGAAACTGATGAAATACACAATGGTCCGGTGACTCCGGTCCGTCCTTCCGGATGATATTTGGTGTTAAATCTTGTTGGACTAGGATTTTTTGGGCAACACAACCTTATTCCATATTTTTATTTTATTTTAAAAACAATAACCCTGGTTCCATATAATAATAATTGAAGAATGTTTCTAAAATATTGCGAATCTTTAGAATCTTTAAATAAATAGAAGCTACACTATAGTTTCTGTCAAAAGAAAATGTGAGTTAGTAAAGTCATATGGTGGTGGTGGAGATGATGATAATGATACCTTGATTAGAGTTTAAACAAATATGTGTACAAAGGTCAGAAACAATGACTTAATAAGAGTAAAACTCTTCTAAAGCTCAGCAAAAATTTATGGCAACAGAATCACATAAGCAATCCTTCTGCATTCTTAAGAGCTTCTTTGGCTTTCCTGAATTCCCCATTTGTTGCCTTGTTAGTTTTCACACCATATTCCTTCACCAAGAATTTGATACCATCGCGTAGAGCTTTGTGAGCAAGATCTACACAAGATTATCAGGGTGCTCAACGGTGGCCTCGAATAGCATTCAAAAGTGCATGATTCTTTTTGTGGTTAACTCCACTGGATTTGTTAAATCCACGGATTTGAGAACCGCAATTCAAGGATACAATAATCTCTGCAAGTGCGAATGTTCTTAGTTTTCTAACATCGGCTTGGTTATTTTTCCAAGTATCTTAAATTTGAATTTTAAGGAGAGCAAACAGAATAATGTCGCTGAAAGTAATCGAAAGTTTAATATGGTTTAGGCCTAATATGGTTTGATGAAAAAAATAAAAAGACTTAAAATCTGGTCCGACTCTAATTTGCAAAAGCAAAAACACATCCTATCATGCCTTCAGTTTCAGGAGTTGGATCTCATACAAATTCGGCAGTCTTGGCCTTAAATTCTTCCAGCAAATCCTCAATGCTCTTCACCGAGTGGGCTGCACTGTCTCTCAGACGAACACTCACCTGAAAATGTGAAGGTCCAACAAACAATTGGTCTTAAATGTCTTCACACAAAACAAAATTAATTAAACTCGAGAGACTCTAAATATGGATGGCCGTCTAACCTGTCCAGTAGCTGCTTCAGTTTCACCCACGACCAGAATGTAGTTGTACTGCGCAAGCTGAGCTTCACGCACCTACAGACACACCACGATCATCATTACTCAAGTCAATATTAAGAATCACCAGCCAACCAGAGAACAACAATGGGAACAACCAGTCAATTGTTACCTTTTTATCGATCTTTCTGTCTGTTAAGTCGGCATCCACATAGAACCCAGCATCATGAATTTCCTTTTGTACCTGTTTGAATGAATGTGCCAAAAGACACGCTAGAGATTAGATGCTGCAGATAAGTTAATACGAACCACAGGCGCTAACTAAAAGAGTACAGGCAAAGCCACAAACTTAACCTTTTCTGCATATTTCTGAGATTTCTCTGATATAGGGCAAACTATGGCTTGGCGCGGACTAATCCAGAAAGGCCATTTTCCTTTGTAATGCTCCAACAATATGGCAAACATACGTTCCACAGATCCCAACACGGCTCTATGTATCATTACAGGTTTACTCCTCTTCGCTTCGTCCTCAGCTGCGTATTCCAATTGGAAGCGATCCGGAAGTTGAAAATCAAGCTGATAGAGGCGACAAGAAACATACAATCAACTCCTGCACTGATTACAGCAATGGAATGCATAGAACAGAAAAACTAAAAAAAGTTTCAGAGCATAACCTGTAAAGTAGCACACTGGAATTTCCTATTCATCGCATCAGAAACTGTGATGTCTATCTTTGGGCCATAAAATGCACCATCTCCTTCGTTCAACTGCCAAAACAGCACACATTAGAATGAATGCAGACTTTTGTGAATAGAAAAGAGTATTCAACAAGTGCCAATACCACTAATGGCTTTCCAAAAGCTTCTATAGCTTCTTTGAGATCCGCTTCAGCTTTATCCCATGTTTCCACATCACCAAGGTGCTTCTCTGGCCTCTGAAATTTAAATTAACATGCAAATAATGGTTATAGAAACATGTCACGCTAAGACTATAAGATTTGGTAGATGCACTGGTATATAAATCATCAAATATGGTACCGTTGAAAGTTTTAGCTCATAGGTAAACCCAAAAATTTTGTACACATAGTCAATGAACTCCAACACACCCTGCACTTCTTCCTTAACCTGCAAATAGATGACATTAACTATAACAAAAAAACTGGGAGAAAAGGAGCTCCGACAGTACCAGATAAGACACATATATCACAAACCTGTTCCGTTGTACAGAATATGTGTGCATTATCCTGAAAAAGTATGCGAACATTATATTAAGTATCAAACATGCATCGTGGAAAGGGAAAAATGATAATAAACTATAGTAAACAAGGATACAAAATCTACCTGCTGGAACCGTCGGACACGAGTCAACCCACTAAGTGCTCCACTTGCCTCATTGCGGTGTAACACTCCAAAGTCAGCCAGTCTCATAGGTAACTCTACAGATCAGATAATATAAGCAGCCAAAAGATGGCGTCAGTCCAGATAAATGACAGACAACTTCTTTAGTAAGATTTATAAAGGGGAAACATTAGCCATAGTCCTTGAAGATAACAAAATACAAATTACACTTTGGAACAAGTCTCCTGTCATTGAAAAAGTCAGCACTGTGTAATCCACAAGTTTTGACAGAATTTCATGGAGTGAACTTTAATTTCTACAACTAATATTATTCATAGATCTGTTTTTGGTGATATCAAATAGCAAAGAAGGAACAGAGTCATACCTCTATATGAGCGAACCCTATGTTGGAATATCAAGCAGTGACCAGGACAATTCATAGGTTTCAGCCCGAACTCTTGCTTCTCAATCTACATAAGGAACATTCTGATAAGTCATTCATACGCAGAATATAACTTAGAGAGCTGCTTTGCTAAAGTAACAGAGTCAAAGAGACTCTTAAGGTTTCCATGTCCTCTCACATCAAACGTAAACATATTATCCTTGTAGTTTTCAGCATGTCCGGATGTGTCCCACAGACTCATGTTGTACATATTTGGTCAAATGACCTGCCAGTGCAAGGTTATTTAGCGATCCCCACTCAACAAGTATATTAAATATATGAGATGAGAGAGCTAAGGAAAACCTCTGTGTAGCCCCTTTGCCAGTATTGCTTCTTAATGAAGTCCATCAACTTGTTATATACACGAGTGCCGAGTGGAAGAAAGAAATAACTTCCAGGGCTGAAGCTCAAGGATGGTGAATATATGTATGTACAGTGAAACACAAAGAGGAAAACACAGTATATTAGCAATGAAATACCTGAGGTGATGACTAAAGAAGAGTTCCTGCTTTTGGCCCAATAGTCTGTGGTCATACTTTTTGGCTTCTTCTAGAAATTGAAGATATTTCTGTAACGACCAAGTCAAAGATAATAGATATTATTCATACTTATGAAACAGCGTAGCTTCTGATCAGGATAAGATATCCCATATACTCTCTGCAAGCTCTCACGGTCTTTGCTACCCCTCCAGTAAGCTGATGAAGCCTAAGAAAATTACATTTGTCAGCATAAGAAAACAAACTATAATATGTACATATGTAGCTCTTAGAGATACAGTAGCAAATCACCCTCAAACACTTGAACGCTTTCACGAAAGAAGTGTTTGGTATGTGCGGTCCACGACACAAATCCACCAAGGGGCCACATCAGTAGACAGTAATGGTCTTGTCCGCAGGCAAATCATTGATGATTTCAACCTAGATGATTATCAGTAGAATAATGAGTCCAAACAACATAAGAGGACAGAAATAAGCGTAAAGTTAAGGAAGCATAACAAAATTCAATGATATTTATCCACAGCTTAACCCACCTTAAAATTATTCTCTGAACTCGAGTGCCTGATCCTTTGTCACTTCAATCCTTTCAAATGGTTGTGCTTCCTGAGATGTAAATAGAAAAATATGACGGCGGGTGACATATCATGCAATTTTCGTTAAAAGGTCTGAGAAACGAACAACCTATATTACAACATATATTGTAAGAAACCTTCAAGATAATCGAATAAAATTTCAGAGTAAAGAAGAAACAATACCTTAGCAGCTTTTGCAGCACCTGCTTCGATTTTAGGAAAGTGATTTTCGTTCAAGCCCAAGTCACCATAAAATCCATCATAGTAGAAACCCTGCAATAACAAATCCATTACTAACATCAGCGATAGCCACATTTGCACAGCACTTAATTCAAATACAAACAACAAGACCAATGATTTCCACCTTTTTTTTTCTCTATTCCTAGGGCCAAGGAAATATCTTAACATAGAAACCGAATTTCACAAATGATGGAACATGACATACAAACAAGTAACAATACAAACAAGCTGCTTTTACCTCTCCTCTCGTTGTACATGGTCTTATGCATAGTTGACACCCATACTCCTGTTCGAGAGCCTACAACAAGATCACACCCACATCTACCATAAACGAATCGTTCACCACTAGCAAAACTTTTTCGAAAGTCAGATAAAAGATAAAACTCTTATACCTGACCAAGAATGTGAGCACTAGAATGCCAGAGAGTATCGCGACCTTTATCGCTATCAAACTTGAAAAGCTCAAGCTTACAGTCACCTTCAAGTGGCCTACTCATATCCCAGAGAACATCATCGACCGCTGAAATTAGCGCAGAATTTGCCAAACCCTTTGAAATCTGAGCAGCAATATCCATCGGAGTTGTCTCCCATTTCCTCCCTTCTTTCACATTCCCATCTGGCAAAGTAATCCTAAACACACACAACGCCAGAAATCAAAATCAATCTTCAACGAACAAATTGAAAACCTTAAGACACACAAATCAGAGTAGCACATATGCAAATCGTATTTACTTGATCGGATCGTGCGGTAGGGACTTGAGCTTCTCGAGTTGATTGGCTTGGATATGCTCGAAAATCTTGATACGTTTCGGGATGACGGCGGAAAGATACGCCTTATCCTTTGGATGATTAGCTGCCATTGACGGAACAGTACAAAACGACGACGCAGAGGAGAAGAGAGCTGGTAGAGACGAAGAAGAAGAAGAGGTGTAACGACGAATAGAGCGAGCCGTAAGACGAAGGAGCATCAAAAGCCGTTGCAAAGGTTTATGTTATCTGTGTGACCTCCTCCTCTAGGGTTTTTTTTTCGCCATCAGTAGAAAACAAAATCGAACCAAACCGACCTAAAATTGGGTGACTTCGGTTTTCCGGTTTTTGAATTCGTGAAATTATCTCATTTAATTCTCGGTTTAGAAAAACAATTAGAGTGCAACCGGTTTAGTTAGTAAGAAGGTTTTCAAGAGAGTTAGCTTTACTTTTACCATTCAAAAACTTGTATTCTATGTGTATTGGAGAGGAAAACAAGAAAGTGATGATGTTTTTATATAACAAACTTTTACAAAAGGAACAACACAACGTCTCTAAACGATTTTATCATATAGAAATAGCGACAAATCTCTGTTCTAGTGACTTGAAGATCTTACTCACATCAATGACTTTCAAAATTATAGACTCCTCTATTTTCATAGTTCTTAAGTTGATTTCTTCTACCAAATCCTTGGTTTTGTCTACGCTCCGCTTCGGGTAGCAAATTGAGGAACGCGGCCTAGTGGTAACAGGATATCCTTCATTGTCTCATACTCTTCGTTTCCTATTCCACTTCCTTCCAAAATCTGATATTTTTTCACAAACATAATCAACAGATTAAGTTCACTTAGATTTCACCTTTTACTACTATGTTCAACTTGACTGTAACTAACCTTGTCTCTGTTAGATATATAAGGTGCAATCCGAGGGATACGTGATACAGACAATGCGTCCAAAAAAAGAAGAACTATCACAAGCCATTCTTTAATCTTAAATGATGGAACTGCCCCTGTTAACGACATTGTTTCCAACAAGCTTCCCTGCTCAACAACAAATCACAACCAATATCACTGAGAACTATATATAAACTTCCAAGCATAAGTTTCACAATATTCTCATGAGAAACTTGATAAAGAGTTTACATTTTCAAATATGATTCCATACTTTAAAACTAAGGTTTTGTTCTAGGATTAATTGCTACATTTTACAAAGATAGACAGGGAACAAATCACTAATTTCACTAGGATTGGCTATTTTGGTTTATTAGTAGACTAATAACAGAAAAAGAATTTGGAAAAGTACCAGTCCCTTTTCTAATTCGGATATCGCTATTGGCAGCCTGAGATAAGTGGCGACTCTGGGTAAAGCTCTGGCAAGGTACCCAGCAATTGTCTGCTTGATCTCTGAGGAAAGCCCGTCTCCCAAGATCATCCTCCGAGGGTACTCCTTCCCGTTAACTGATAAGAACTCCTCATGAGCAGACTCTTCCTTCCCATATATGTATGCCAGAGAGGACGATGATACCCAGCCAAACAGTGAATCCCACATCACAGCAAAACTTGATAACTGAGGAAGGAGAAGGACCAGTAAGTTTAGTTCAACGGAGTCCTAATGGGCGAGTAAATTTAAATGCATAAGAGACTTACTGTGAGATTGAAGCCCTCGGGAGGTCCATCAAACCACGATTGATCACGGTCAAACAAATCAGAATCTGGAATACCGGGTTTATTTGGCCACTTCAGAAGAGTTGATTCCTCTTCGTCTTCGATATGTTCCTCAGTAACCTCTTCATCAAGTTGATGTGTACTTGGTAACAAAACTATTCCAGCTTTTGCAGCTATATGAAACATGTCAAAGTGCACAATTTAGTAACTCATGCAAGTCCACAACGTATGGACACCAAAGTGTGTCATTACATAAGTAACACCCCCTATGGACTTACTGGCATCACTTGCATCTGTATCTCCTGAAGATACAGCTTCGGCAGCCTGGCTTAATGCTGTAGCACAGGCTTCTGCTAATGCAAGGCGTGATAAACTATTGACATCCTTTGTATCAGTAGAAGACAGGCTAGGACCTGCGGCGATATCATTGTTTCTAACCTCACAAAGATCACCACAGCCATCATTCTGGTCGGCCCAAGTAACTGAACGGCTAAGCTTCTTACAACCAGAAGTTTTAAGGCATGACTTTGTAACGGTTTCACTTGATGAACACACATCCTGAACTTTGTGTATTTCGGACAAATCAGCTGCAAGGTATTCTTCACCATCTTCATAAGAATTAGCATGGTATTCAATAGAAATCTTTTTCTTTCCTGATTTTTCTGGTTTTGTCCTCGAGCCCTTCGTATTAGAACCAGAAGAGGATCCTGATAGAGTACTTTTTCCGTCCACAGTCTGAAGACCTCCTTTTAGATTGCAACTAAGAGAATCTTCCATCGAACATTGTGGCTGCTTAGACACACTATATTCTACGCCGTACCCATCACTCATAATTGCCGAACTCGCAAGACCCATCTCATCAAACCAGAAATTCTTAATGTCCTTCTCTATTTCAGGATCATTACAAAAACCTGCATATGCACAATAAACTTCAATATTAGACAGACAAACAGAGTCACACAGGCACAAAAACACCCTAACAATAATTAGAACAACTCAGACACCCAAGGAATAAAGAAACTCATTTATTATACCAGATGAGTACTTCAAAATGAAAAAAAAGGTAACATATACAGAATTACAGATTATTTCTCAGCGATTTCTTGAATTTAAGGCCAAACTATCTTTATAGCTTCCTAAGTGCTCTTACCCAATTCTTTCCTGGGGGGAACTGCAGTTTGTCCAAAATTTGTCATAACTGTTTTCATTTTGCCATCCTCTGATTCCCCTCCATGAGTAGCTTGTTTGGCTTGTGTTGGAAGCTTCAAACTTTTATTCTTAGATGCAGAAGAGGATCCTGTTAGAGAACTTTTTCCATCCAAAGTCTTATGATCCTTTTTTAATTGACCACCCATAGGGTCTTCTGTTGAGCATGGTGGTTGCTTAGACACACTATATTCAACGCTGTGTCCATCACTTCCAGTACCAGAGCTCACACAACCCATCCCATCAAACCCAAAGCTCGCAAAATCGATCCCATCAACCCCAAACGTCTTCTTTTCCTTTTTTTTTTCACGACGAAACCCTGCAAATGCACAGTACACACTCAAGATCATCCTGATAAATAGAGAGCATTGAAAACAGTATTTACTGCCCCAAGCATCAGCAGAAATAACCCAATAACCATCACATGATCTCAGGCTCATGATACCAACAAAATACCTTTAAGAAAGATTAAGTAATATTTATGGTTACATTATGCTGGTCGTAAAGCCTACTCTTAACAGCTCCTTAGTGCTTACTTGATTTCTTTTGTGTGGGAGGAACTACAGTTTGCACTCTCATAACTGTTTTCCCTTTGCCATCATCAGATTCCCCAACAGGAGAAGCTTGTTTGGTTTGCGGTAGAAGCTTTGAAACACTATATTCATCAGGCATAATTACTGTGCTAGTGAAATCCATCTCGCTAAAAGGCGGGTTCTCATGCTTCTCTTGATTCTTTTGAGTAGCCTTGGAATCTGCCAAAACCAAAACTTATATTATACATTGATCAATCATTTGGTAACTGAACAATCTTTTCACTCCATAGTTCATTATCGAACTTACCACTTATGTCTTTGCAATTTCTTGATTTGCAATCACTTTGATCCAAAGGAACATAACCTTCAACAGCATTAGAAGGACCCATCCACTGCTCTAAAGACAATTCTCCACCACTCGCTTCAAAATTCTCCCGAATTACAAGCTTAGACAAATCTAAGGCCTTATTCACATCCAAAGAACCTTTCACTTCCGGATCACCAAACAACGCCAAAATCTCATTCAACTTCACCGTATCAAACTCCGAGGTACGAGCATCTTGCAAAGTCCCCGAAAACGTTTTGCTATCAATTAAACAACCCGCGGAGCAAAACTTTCCCGTCTCCTGTAAATCGTAAACCTTATGCTCCTTCAACGAAATCCGATACTTTCCTCTTCTAGAAACATCGGAAGGGAGAAATCTCTGGCAAAGAGGATAACCACAGAGCTTAGCGATGGTTCGTTCAGTGACGACATCTTCGTAGTCTAATCGAGAAATTAACTTCCCCGCCGCGAAGAGCTGGTTCTGATCAGTGATACCGTCGAGCATAGCGAGCTGAAGCTTGTGAACCGCATCGTTAATGGCGATTACTTGATCATCTATTGGAGTTGTCTCTCGTTTGTTTCCTTCTTTCACATTCCCATCTGGCGATGTCATCCTAAACACAAACAACACCAAAATTCAAAATCAATCTTCCAGAAACAAATTGAAACCTTGGAGATACTAATCGCAGTGATACATATGAAAATACGCGTCGTATTTACTTGATTGGATTGTGTGGTAGAGACTCGAGTTGATTGGCTTGAATCTGCTTGGTACGTTTGGGGATGACTGCGGAAAGATACGCTTCATCCTTTGGATGATTAGCTTCCATTGATGGAACAGTACAAAACAGAAAACGCAGACGAAGACGATACGAGAGCTGGTAGAGACGAAGAAGAAGAGGAAGAAGAAGTTGTATAACAAACGAAAAGCGAGCGAGTCGTTTGGCAAAGGTTTATGTTCTCTCTGTTCTAAATGACCTCTAGGTTTTTTCTTTTCGTCAGGGAAGGGTGGTAAAACAAAATCGAACCAAGCCGACCTAAATTGGGTGATTTCGATTTTCCGGTTTTTGAAATTGATTGTGATATTATCCCGTTAGTTCTCGGTTTAGAAATATAATAATGGTGCAACCGGTTAAGTCTTCATTCAAATCAGGTCGCCTAATCCTCTTTCGATTTTTCTCAAATTTGAAGTTTAAAATTTATACACCAAAGTCAGAAGAACTCATGGTTTTTTTTCTCTTTATACTTTAAATAAAGAATTTATACAGTGAAAAAGAAACTACTATACAAAACATTTCAATGTAAAAACTCCAAATCAATGTGAGAGAGGGTCGAAGGAGAAGAGTCGTCTTTGTTCATCAGTGGGATTTCTCAGCAATCTGCAGAATATCAAAGAGGCTGCAACAACTGATAAAAGAGACAGAACCGCAAGAAACCCGAAATGGGAAGCGTCATTTGCCACTATGGCTACTCCGAGCATCAGCGATTCAGCTAGACTCGCCACTGAGATCTCTGTTGCACCGATGAGATTGGCCTTGGACGATGGAATTCCGGTTTGGAGAATCTGAGCTCCCACAAGACCGTAAGACATGTGACCTAGCCTCGATAATACCTGCATTTTGTTTCCCTTTCAGTCAACCCATAACTGTAATCTTACTGGTTAAAAATAGAGAGAGGAGTAGGAACTTACAATCATGGACAAGAAGAAGAAGAGTGGGCTTGTTTGGGATAGAGAAGAGCTACAATAAACAGTAACAGCAACAGCAAGGAGTGAAGCTTGGAAAAATAATCCTACTGCACCTGCCTGCATCGTTTTAAAATGCAATCGCAATAACATTAACCAACTTGAACGCAACACATGCTCAAGAGACTAAATGGCGGAAACAAAGTTCAACCTTTAGAATGCCAAATCGTTTGACCAAGTTTGCTGATAAGAAGGTTGCGGCCACGCCCATAACAGCGCATAATCCACTGAAACCCCCAATAACTGATGGATTCACACCTGTTGAAGAGACAGTTTGGTGTAAATTCTGTTGAGTAATATCCCATAAAGTTTCACTAAAGAAAAGTGAGGGACCAAGTTAATGTAGCATACATCGTTGTGTTAGAAATGCAGTCATCAAGCTGCCTGGGGTGAGGACAATGTTGAAGTAGAGAAGGACATATGCGAGGCTAGCGGGAAGAACTGGCTGTTGAATATACTCTTTCCATCCGAGCTTGATAGTTTCCATGCCAATATCAACTGATAAACAAAGCAAATGGTATTTGTGATATCTAAATGCTCGAGTCATATAATATGCTTATCCAAACATTTTCAAGTAATAAGGTCTTCTTACAAATACTGTCGGTATCAGAACGAGCTCCTTCAGCAGCACAGCTGCTCTGAGAGCATTTCGGACGGTCCAGAACACCAGAGGAGAACTTGTTGGTCAGCCATATAAGAGCTGTCTGGAGAAAAAAGATTTTGTCTATTAGAAGTGCAAGACGGAATGAAGTCCCAGTAAAATTGGTAATGCTCAAATGGAATTGTTTCTAGGATCTGAAGCACAACAGCATCACTCCAATGTTGATGACAAGACATTTCTCTAGTTAAAAACATTGATAATACCGGATCTAGGCTAAAAGCTCAAATATAGGTAGCCTCGGATAATTATCCAAAACCTAAACAAAAAGAGACCGCCTTTTATGATTAAGAAAATAGAGTTTCACACTTAACCCATGAAGAACAGGAATGATCCCATTCTACATAGTTCAGCTTCAAACAAAACAGCAGCTTTGTGTTTTCGTATTTAGCTTCAATGACCATACTTTCCAGTCTTGAAAAGAAGAGTAACCAAAAGTTTATAGGGAATTGCTACTTACCATGGTTGGTAAAGAACCAATCATTAGTGTGGCAGCAAACTTTAAGCAGGTCACAGGGTCATATTTGGATAGGAGGATGCCAAATAACATCGTCCCAGCAATCTGTTTAAGGTTAAAATTTTGTCATTTGGTTAATACTGGAATCAAAAGATCAGAAAGAACATAAAATCTATTAAGAGGATTACAATACCTCACAAAGTAGATCAATCCTGTGGAGAACAGCATTTGCTTGTGCAAGAGCGATTGGTCTGTTTATTCCCGCCAACTACCAAATGATAAGTTAATTACTTCAGTAGGTGTTTCCCCTGACGAAAACAGGTATTCAATGGCATCACAAAGAAAGCATACCAATACAACCCAATCACGTTCTATGGCGACTCCAGATGCTATTCCACATAGGCTGTCAATGGCCCCTGCGAATACCAACGCAAAGAACCAAGGCTGCAGAAGAATTGATGATGCCGATGTGGAAGGAACAGTGTATGCATGAATTATCATTCCTGCAGATAGCACTTGAGCGGCTGCCTGAACATATAGATATAAAATATGTTTATGACATGCAATATCTGAAGACAGATGTTGCAGGAAAGTAACCACTAAGTCTTTTTTTAAAAAGATTTTACCTGAACGACATTCAACGAGATATATGTAGGAACCCTCGGACTATAATCCATAAACTTTCCAACCACTGGACCCCCAGCAATGATCACCAGTTTAGTGACAAAGCCCATGACTGCCACAGGTAGTAAACTCGGATGTAGCATCGCAATGGCGGACGGCCAAGCAAAATTCCAAAGTTGCTCAACCAAATTTCCGACCAAACAACTTGCATATAAGACTGATAAAAACCAAGTAAATGTCATCATGTTGATAAATGCCAAAAATGAAAACATTATAATCTCATTTGCTCAGCAAGTTCAATTCAGAAAACTAGTGAGAGAGAGAGCTCCAACCATATAATCCTTCAGGGTGAGCTGGAGTGGCTGCAATGGCAGTCTGCTCCTCCTCAGACAAGACCTAAAACCAAGAACAAGAAACCACCAAAGATTGATTAGCTCAAGCAACACTGCAGAAACTCTTGGTTCTTGACCAAAAAGGGGATGAACTGAACATACGGGCAATGCTGTCAAAACGGTATCTACGTAAGTACACTCGGTTAGTAAGCTGAGAGATTCAGTAACCGCGAGATTGGTATCGAGATGAACAATGGGAATAGAATGATCCTCA
>NC_025692.1:11853278-11869896 GCF_000633955.1 Camelina sativa | reverse complement strand
TCATCATCAGTAGTAGTGACAAAATCATGACATACATCAGTGTTTATAATCGAACACCTTGAACTAAAGCTGTTCAACCTAATCACGAGTACAGAAAATTTCACAATCAGCATCAGAGATCAAAATCACAAAACTGTTTGAATTCCAGGAGTTTTCCGAAACAAGAATTTGAACCTGCGAGAATATGAAGGTGATGAGGTGAGACTTAACCATCTACAAGAAGGGAAGCGATGACGAACTGTAGAAAATGCCACCGGCGATAAAAAACGGCTCCTGTCGACCGGGAAATGAAACGGGAAATCGAACGACGGAGAGTGGTGCCTGACCAGAGCCATGGAAGCAACCATTCCGGGATTTGATTCTCTCCTCTTCTCCTAAGCTTTCTTCTTCAAGCAATTGAAGGAGTTGTAATTAATTCGTACTGTTCGTCGTCTCCAAGACTCAAAGAAAATCAAACAAACTCGTCTCTCTGGGTATTTTTTTTTTTTTTTCCGCGCCTCCTATGGCTAACTTAATCGCCACCACATAATTTTATTCAACCTGAGGGGGGAAAATGAAAAAAGAGAGAGAACCTTATCTATGGCGGTTCGTCGCGAAGCACGCCGTTAATCGGAAGAGCTCAACTCAAGTGGGGGGGGGGGCGTGAAAAAAAGCAGAGAGAGTTTTTGTGTAAGGGAGATTAAGCCACGTAGATTAGTTTATAACCACTAATGCATAGCCACCTGGCTAACCAAATCATCCACAGTCATCCATGGCCATTGGGTTTGTTGGTTCGGATTGGTTGGGGTCGATTTTTGGAGGAAAGGAGTTAAGTTAAACCGATAATAAAATCGGTTCGGATTGTTTGGGTTTCGAGTGATTCTGATTCGATTATGATCAAATCGGTTAGTAAGGTATATAAAAGTTTGCTTATGATTGAATTTTGAACCGTAACTAACAGTTCCGTATCATGGGAATTCTGGTTTTGGGCTTTCCGGTTATGTTGTTTAGTTTTATAAATAAATATAAAAATTTCAATCACACATTAATTAAAAAAAAATTCCATGATGTTATTTGTTTACTTCTATAAATTTGTGGTTCAATTTTAGTGAAAATTGGTATTCGTATAAAAAATTTGGCTAATTTTTAGTTTTTAGTACAATTTTGATGAAAAGTGGTTGAGTACTAAAATATAAAGAATCAAACTCGAAAATAAAATGAACCAATAATAATAACTATTTGGATTTCTCGGGTAATATTATGAACCGAACCAAAAACTGAAGGTTCTTTTTTCTTTTTTGGTAAGATACCAAAACCGAATTAAAAAAGAGCAATCAAAAAAATGTCTCCAGAAGCGAATCAGTCAGTTCAGTTTGGTTTGAATAATTTGTCCAAGACTAGTCTTACAAGGTAAATGAAATTATGTAAGAAAATAAAAAGTCTTTTATAGTTCAAAGTTCAAACACAATAATAATATTCAACAAGAAGAGAAAATAAAAATACAAAATACAAGATTCATAAACAATTAAAAACGAGGAATATTGGAAATCCATCCATCTTGGTCGATGAAATTAGAGACAGAGAATCGTCGTTTAGTGTCAAAAGAATGAAGTTTGTCAATCCAAGGAACTCTTCCAGATAGATCCGATCCTGCTCCTTTACACTCAACTTCTGCATACGTGAAACTCGATCTAAACCAAAAAAAAAAATTAATATATAGTTTGCATATATCATCATCACATAAAATTAAATGGAATATTATAGATGTGCTTACATGTGGCCACCTTGGTGCCAAGGGAACCAACCCTTGGGGTGGACGACAGAAGAGAGATCGGTTTGGATGAAAATGACTCGGCTGAATGGACCATAGGCTCGTCCAAGATAGACACTGGTGCTACCTGATACACTACCACGTAGGAACACGAACCCACTTGGGTCCAACTCACTTTGTCTTCCTTGTGCCGTTATGTACCCAACCGCCACTTGTGATGCCAATGCTCCTGCCGTTGCGTTTATTTGACAGTCCTGTCAATCGATCAAACATTTTATATGTTCTTTAGTTAAAATGTATACGCTGTTTCACATACATCTTCTTAATCTTTGGTCTCAAAATCATCAACTTGTTGAATCGTAAATTTTTAACAAAGTTTTTCTTTTCTTATAAATGACTGATCATATTACTGTTTCTAGAACAGCTAGTTGACTTTACTACAGGGTGCAGCTGTGCCGCCTTTCTAGGACGTTTGCTAATTAACAAAAGGTCTTTAAAATGTCAATGTAACAGTTTCTTTGTGTAAATAGTGATCAAGTACGGTTTTCGTGTTTGCCATTGAAATCCAAGTGTATAATATAGAGAGATCATTATGTACACATACCTCGTAAATAGATTGGCCAGTTCCAAAAATGAAATCCATAGCACCTTCGATGTAACAATTTTTGAAATGATGTTTTCCTTGATTATCCCACACTGTGTCTTGTAACCCCAAGAAATCGCAGTTGTAAAACGCAGATTTATCGCCATAAACCGAAACGGCTACTGCTGGCTTTATTTCCCAACTCATACCATTTGCTGTAGTAGTAAGACTATTCAAACGATTGTACGTATTCTGCCACCAACCATATAAAAATGTATCAGTACCAAATACTAAATTATATTGTTACGTCAGAAAAAAAAAGTATAGTATAGTCAAACGATAATGTGGTGCTCCGTTCTGTTACGTACCATGATTGATAAGTTTCGGACGACAACATGGGGTGGATACGAAGTGAAAGTTGAGCTTACGTCAGTTGCTTCGTGACCGTTGTACGTGATGGTCGTGACTCTTTGTCCCTCTCCTTCTACTATTATGCACGGTTTGTTGTATGGTATTATCACCTTCTCTCTGTTTTATACATTTAATTATCATACACAACTGAATTTTATATATCAGTCGTTAAATTGATTGAATGACGGATTAATTAAGGACGACCAGATTTGATGTAGTTCCTAACTTCTTACAAACGTCTTTAAATCTTTACATCAAAACAATACAAATTCAATATTAATGGGAAAATTCATCAAAGTTTAATTAGAGTTTATTATGTTTTGAATATATATATATATATATATATATTAACAATACTGTAAGAAAATGAAAACCTAGACAAATATTTAGATAAAGATTATTTTTATATGTAGAATTATGGAGAAGCCTAAGCTGAAGTCAAGTGTTACTAGGTCATCGTTTCTACACCAAAAACAGTAATTTCTTACTTTCAAAAACAAATCAAACGCTAGAAAATTGTGGTCGATCGAGAACGTTGCGTTCTAAAATTGGATTTAAAAAATATATATATATTTAATAACAGTAGTGAGTAGGTCTTTACTTACACGTAAACGCCTCGTTTTACTTTGATTTTGATCCATAGAGAATTCCATTCACCAACCGAATCAATGGCAGCTTGAACCGTACGGAACTTACCTGAACGGCCGGTTTGGTCGACGACGATAGTGTTCACGACTTTGTTGCCACAAGTCTGATCAAGGGCTGTCAACGATCCGACACAAGAACTCAGAAGCAAAGCGATGAAGATGAACAAACAAGACATGTTTATTTATTATCAATGTTATATCTGAAAAGAAAAACAAGATGACGAAGAAGTAGAAGAAGATAAAAGAAAGGAGGCAACGGAGAATGGAAAGTTAGTGTAATTATGGTGAGGGTTGAAATATTCTGCTTTAAAAAGATTACGCTAATTTTCCTAATTAATATAGAGTATATTTTTTGGATCAAAACTTGCTATATTATACTACCCAAAATGCTAGATTACGTGAATTTAGGCCTACTCGAACGGCTTGACTCTATTTTGTTTATAGGAACTTTAATTAACATGATAAAATTACGTGTGCCTTGTGTATAAAATAAAAAAATTAACCTAAAGTTCAGCTAAAATAAATCTTATTTGAGGATTCTTATTATATATAGATCTCTCAAAGTAGCATAGAAAATGTAGGTAAATTATAAACTTATTACTATGTTTTTCTCGTAATCGATTAATGTGGGTTAATTCATTAAATTTGTTGGAAAACAAATATAACAAAGCACCTGGTCTGATGGTTTCACATGGGAGATCTTGGGAGCTGAAGTCATTACCTCTATCACCCATTTCTTCTACTCCTCCTTTCTGCCAGCTTCAACAAATGCAACAATCTTAGACTTTGATCCCAAAGAAACCAGGCGCCTCTTCTATAAAGGACTATCGGCATATATCATGTCTGAACACTTTTTACAAAGTAGTCTCCAAGCTCCTAGTTTCAAGATTAAAACCAATCCCCAACCAAACTGCTTTTGTACAAGACCGCCTCCTATTAGAGAATACCATCCTTGCTGCTGAATTAGTAAATGGTTATCACAAAACCCAAGGTCCAAAGCGGATTGTGATCAAAGTAGATATAGCTAAAGCCTTCGATAAACTTTCCTGGGAGTTTCTATTCAACTGTCTTGAGGGATTAGAGATTCATGGCCAATACATAAGATGGCTCCAAGCTTGTATCTGCACAACAAATTCCACAATTAGTTATAATGGCACAGACGCACAGTTCAAGGGTATTTTAAAGGAAAAATAGGGCTCAGGCAGGGTGACCCATTATCTCCTTACTTATTTGTCATTGTTATGAACAACCTCTCTCTAATGTTGAATAAGGCTGCGGAAGAAGGAAAGTTCCAGTATCATCACAATTGCGGTACAACTAAACTTACTCACCTTTGTTTTGCAGATGATCTGCTCATTTTCTTGGACGGTTCACTAGGCTCAGTTCAGAATGTAATTCAAGTCCTTCAGGAGTTTGAGGAGCGATCAGGCCTTGCCATTAATATTCAAAAGTCATCTTTCTTCGGTGGTGGACTATCAGAGGATGAAATCAGTTTAATCAGCTCCACGACGAGACTCCCTCCCAATTTGATAGTTAGGAGTCCCTCTCTACACCAAAAAACTCACCATTCAGAACTGCAACCACTACTCCAGCAGGTTAAAGGGAAGTTAAATAATTGGTGTACAAAATCCTTATCTTTTGCAGGCCGACTATTACTCATCAATATTGTAATAGCAGGAATCTCTAACTTCTGATGCTTTAGTTTTGTCCTCCCAAAGTTGTGTATTTGCAAGATAAACTCCATGTGTAGCGCTTTCCTATGGAAAGGAACATCAGACGGTCAGCATACAACAAGAGTTTCTTGGGAGGCAGTAACAAAAAAAGAAAGATCAAGGAGGCTTAGGTATAAGAGATCTGACTTACTGGAATACAGCTTGTATTATCAAGTTGATCTTACTCTTTTTTTTAGATCAGGCTCGGTTTGGGTAGCTTGGTATAGGTTTCAATTCCTATGGGGCTCGCTGAGCAATTTCTGGACCATGAAACAAAGACCACACTACTCATGGTTAGCAAATAAGCTCCTGAAGCTGAAAGACTTAGCATATAACTGGATAAAAATGCGAGTGGGAAATGGGCTCACCTGCAGGTTTTGGTCAGACAACTAGTCCCTGTTTGGGAGAATCTCGAACTTCATATCCACTCCCAGGCACTCAAGGCCAGGGACCTCTGAACAAGCGACTCTTTGCCAACTTTGTCGGGAAAGGAGATGGCTTCTTCCTAGTCCCAGATCTGATAATCAAGTCTCTCTTCACATATTTCTTACAACTTTGACTCTATCATATGCAGAAGACTATAACGAATGGGAGCTTGATGGTTCACGACAACATCGATTCTCAACCGGCCAAGTCTATGGCCTTCTGCAAGAACAATCACCTCTGGTACCATGGAGAGGAGCCGTTTGGATCAAAGGAAGGATACCAAGGCATAGCTTCCTCACCTCGTTAATGGTCCTAAATAGATACCCTACTAGAGATCGGATACTTGTTTGGGGACTTCAGACCGATCCACTGTGCCTACTCTACAACACATTTTCGGAGAGCCGAGACCATCTGTTCTTCTAATGCCCATTCACTTGTTCAGTTTGGACATCGATCACGGCCAAATGCAGACTAGCTTCGATCTTGGGATGCAATTGTTGGACAAATGAGCTTGTTAAGAGGACCAAAGGAACAAAAAAGACTAACTCTTCTGGTATGGCAAGGAACACTATACGCTCTGTGGGAGGAGAGAAACAATCGCCTTCATCGCAAAATCTTCAGATCTGCTGACTTCATCCTCCGACTGATAGACTCCACCATCAGGAACCGAATAGTATCCTACCGAGATACAAACCCTTCCATGGCTTCTTCGATGCTCCTCTTTTGGTTCTCTTTGGCGTAGTCTCTTCACTCCATCAGTGATAACGATTACTATTCTAGGGCTACCTACTATGTAGGTTCAAATTCAAGATCTTACTATAATGTGTTTCAATTGTTGGACTTAAGCCCTTTCAAAAATTCTAAAGCTGAGTTTTTGTAATCTCTTTTCTTTTCTTTTTTGAAATTAATAGAAAAACTTTTTCTAAAAAAAAAAATATTTATATAGTATGAAAATTAATATAAATCTTGCAATCATTTAATCTAAGACTGAATTATTCACAAAGTGTCTTAACATCAACCGTTGTTGGCTAAAGAAACTCTTTAAGCAATCAACAACACTTATGATATCTAAATAAATTAACTTGGGATCAGAATCAATATATATGGCCAAAATAGATTCAATTATATATGAAGAAGAACAAATTCAGTTTCCAATTAATCTAACAACCAAAAAACCCTTTGAACCCCAAAACCTGGTTTAATAATCTATTCAGAGATGGTGGAACATGGACAAACAAATCGATGATGAAGAGAAAGGGGTACATAAATATTCTCAAAAATAACGTTCAAGATTAGAGATTGTCTCGGCTCACAACTATCAATCAAGGTGGAAGTTAACTGATTTCTAGTTAGAAATACTTACCTTAGGTTTTGTTATGTTTAATAATCTATTCAGTGTTGCTTGTATTTGTATGTTCATTGATAAGTAGACGTAGTGTTTGATTCAAGTTAATAAAATAAGATGTTTTAGTTCAGTCCATTGTCTATTTGTCTTACCACCACTCGCTACGCTGTATTAAACAAAATATTAATCAAATCACACACATGGCAGTATATATCTATCTTTCGATGCCTACGTACAACTATTAGTATAAGGTTTGAAATTTATGATTACATACTAATGGAAAAGAAAATCATGTGTATATATACACCATATAAAATTAAGTCATACACATTGATTATTCATATTAATTATATATAACGGGACTACAATAAAACACAGAATCGAACATGATTCTTCCTTTAACTAAACCCAAAAAAAGGAAAAAAGATGTCCAGCTACACGAGGTATGACGCAATACATGGCCACACATCTCAAGTTTAATAAAGGATGCTCAACTACATCAAGTATATGTTTGGCATGGCCACATGCACCAAGTACTTGACGTCATGTATTTTACACCATGGACATAAAATCTCGATTCACCGGGTCCTTTCTCCCGGCAACGACCGGTGTTGACTCATCAGAACCATAATCAGGAAAACTAAAACCCGACCCGAGCACCTGCAAACAAAATAAAATACCCGACCCGGACCCAATTTTAATGGGCTTTTTATCTAAATTAAAAAAAAACACACAGATCCCATTTTTCCCAAATCGACAAAAAATTGAATATTAGGGTTCTTCATCGTGTGAGAAACTTCAATTCAGAGTGAAGATGGAATTAACATCGGAATCGTCTAGTAGCATGAGGAGCAAGTCTGGAGTCGGGCAAGTTTGTGATTGTGGATTGCCGGCGAAGATGTTCATCTCGAAAACGGCAAGAAATCCAAATCGAAGGTTCCTCGGGTGTGAGCTGTACAAGGTATGTATCACTTGAATTTCGATATATGTTGAGGTGAGTAGCTTTGTTGATTAAGTAATTGTTTGATGTTTGTGTAGGAAGGTGGTAATGGTCACTGTAAGTACTTTAGTTGGGTTGATGAAGAAGAAGTGAAAGGCTGGCCGAGAAGAGCATTGGTTGAAGCTCAAGCAGAAATTAATGAGAAGAATAAGATAATAAGTCAACTATCAACGACAATCATGGAGCTGAAGGGGGATTTAGAGAGAAATCAGTTGCAGAAGAAGAAGATTGATGATATGGAAGCAATTGTGTCTCGTCAACGCCTCGTTATCACGGGTTTGACAGGCTTGCTTGTTTGTGCAATTGGAGTCATCGTACTTGGTTAAGTTAATTACTATGTAATGTATTTCATCGTACTTGGATTTGTCAAGTAGTTCTTATTGATGTTGATTTGTAGGATTTGTTCCGTTTAACATATTGAACCAAAAGTCGATGGTTTAAAGAACTTTTTGTTTGGATGGCACAAGGATGAAATACAACAACCAAAGTATGTTAATATCCAAAAAGAACCCAAACACAACACCCAAAAAGAACCCGAACACAACAACAACCAACATCATCTTGACTTCCTTATGGTGCTGTTGATGACACATCTTGCACTTCAGCATCATCTTGATCTTGATGCTCCATGCCAACCAAAGCTCCTCCAATTTCCGGTTGATCTTCATGCTCCATGGCTGCCAATGCTGCTCCCATTTCTTCTTGATCTTGAGCTTCCAATAGAGGAGTCACCATAAGCTTCCTTCTCTTTGCCCGGCTCTCCTGAGACTAAAACAAAATAAAATTATCAAATTAACCATATGTAAGCCAAAAAAAAAATCAAATGTCCGATAACAATACCTCATGAGGACACTTTCTTGAATTATGTCCTTGTTCACCACATAGACCACAATGCACTATTCTTCCTTTTCGATCAACCTTCGTCTGAGACTTTTTTTTGCGTGGTGATTCATTAAGTCCCTTGATCCTAGCTTTTCCCTTAGGTCTCCCTGCAGGTCGTTTATAAGGAGGTGCAACAATTCTTGGTTTACCAGAATCTTCCCAAAACTTAACTCCATTAACAGGCCTCAAACCTCTTCTATATGTTCCCTTCCATTTCTCACTCAAGTAGTAATCTGATATATAGTCTTCCACTTCCAGATTGAGTTCTCTGATTGCACACACAGCATGACGACAAGGTATACCCGTCAAATCCCATTTTCTGCATGCACATTCACGATTGTTCAAGTTGAGGGTGTATCCAATCCCGAACTCAACAATCTCATATTCTCCACCGGTGCTAGAAATCAATGCACAATATTGCGCTTCTTCACAAGATTTTTCCAGCTCTTTCCTTGCCTTTTTTGTGAATTTTGCAGCTTCTTTTTCAGCAATAATAGACCTATTGGCAACCCTTTGCATTGCATCCCTTCTTATAAGTTCTAACATTTGGACAAATGGCTTCCTCCTTGCGATCTTTAAGGTTCTATTGTATGACTCAGTGTGATTGTTGTGTGTATCAGCACAACAACAACCAACCCTGAAAAACGCCCTACACCATGAACTTGGATCCTTTCGTAGTAGAGTCTTACAAGCCTGGGGATCAAATTCCTTGAATATGCTCAAATTTTCTTTATAATCCGCCTTGTTGTAACTGCTTGCAATTCGCCAAAACAAAGGTTTCAACATGTCTGACTTGTGATCTCTCTTCAAGTTCCCATAGATGTGTCGTGCACAGGCACGATGCTCTGCCTTTGGTAACTATGTAGCAACACCATGAATCAAACCTCTGTGCATGTCGGAAATTAAGGTGATGTTCTCACCTAACCCCAAGCTCAAGTCTTCCTTTAATTTTCGAATAAACCATTCCCAATTGGGATTGTTCTCACAATCAACTACAGCCCATGCTATTGGAAATATCTGGTTATTAGGGTCCCTTCCTACAGCAGTAAGCAGCTGCCCTTGCATAGCGTTCTTCAAGTGTGTACCATCCAGACCAATGATTGGTCTACAATTCTGTTTCCAAGAACTCTTCAAAGCCTCAAAGCAAATGTATATTTGCGAGAATGCCTCGCTGCCATCATCCCTTGTTGTCGTATTAATCTCCACTGTAGTGTGCAGATTGCTGGTCCGTAGTTGCAGCTCATAGTCCCTTAACCGTGAAAATTGCTCATCACACTCAGCTTGCAGCTTATCAAATATCTTCCTCCTTGCAACTTTCGCCTGGTTTGGTGAGATAATAATGTTGTACCTCCTTTTCATCTCATCTTTTATCTCCGGACCACTCATCTCAGGATCTCTTCTAATATCTTCTAAGAAGAGATCAGCGATGATAGGAGTCTTTATCGTTTCACACCTTCCGGTTGGATGACATAGATGTTCACTATGATAACGCTTCACCATCCACTTCCCAATCGGATTCTCTATAGCACAATATATGCTCCAAGTACAACCTTTTGCTTTACAAACAGCTTCAAGCTTATCCTTCTCCCACCTAGCATACACCACATTGCGTCTCGTCTTCAATATATATCGGATGATGTTCTTCTTAAACTCACTCCCACTATTGAATAACTGCTTCAAACTAAAGACTCCATCAGGTAAGCCTTTCTTAACCAATCTCTCTGTTTGTTCTTCTTCATCGCCAGATTCATCATCCGTTGCAGGATATACTTCATCGTCATCCGGAATTTGTTCTTCATAATTATCATTGTTGAAAACTTGAATGTTCTCCACTGCAATACCAGCATCATTGTCAACAATCTCATCTTCTTGATCTGACTCTTCAGGTTCGGATAAACCTGCATCTGATTTACTATCCCCACTATCATCCCCACAATCATCTTCTATGGCTTTCTCAGCAACATCCTTTTCTTTTTCTCCAGCAGCTTCAAGCGGTTCTTTTTCTCCAGCAGCTTCAAGCGGTTCTTCTTCTGCCTTTTCAAAGAAGATGTCCACCTCTCCCATCCAACGCCCTTTTGAAACCAATTTATTCTTATTGCTATCAACATTCTCCCATAGAGGCTGCCTATCAGCAAGTTCTTCAAATGGTAGCTTGTACCACATTCTCCCAAGATTGTTGACTCTTTTTCCAAGCATTTTTAGCAATATGTCTTGAAAAATTGTCACTGAATCAACCTCAAAAACTTCAATAACTCCATCGTCGTACTTCAACACTCCATTTTCTGTCTTGAATTGGCCAGAATAATGGCAATTCACCTTCACTGTAATTTTTCCACTACAAAACAAAAAATAATAATTCAGAGAAGACAAAGACAAGTTGTTATAAACAACTAATGAACCCGACAATAACCTCGACAATAACCTATTAACAATGTATAAACAAAATAAGGCTACACAACAAGACTAGACAATAAACTAAGTAACATATAAAGAAGAATTGAATCTTGCCGACAACAACTCCACTTTCCCACTTGTTTAAAACGACAAAATAAAAGTTAAAAATCAACAGCAAAATGCCAGCTTTACCTCATTGGGACGAGAATCAACAGGCAATGTCTTCTTTATTCCGATTTCCAGCAAAGATTTCACTGCATTATCTCTGTTAAAAAACCTAATTGAAAAGATGCTCTCACAGTTCTTCGATATCTTCGATAAAACGATAAAACTTTTTCAAACAACTTTTTCAATTTTCTTGTTTTGATCGATGAATAATTAGAAAATGGGCCTGTGTTTTTTTTTAATTTAGATAAAAAGCCCATTAAAATTGGGTCCGGGTCGAGTATTTTATTTTGGTTGCAGGTGCTCGGGTCGGGTTTTAGTTTTCCCCGATTATGGTTCTGATGAGTCAACGCCGGTCTTTGCCGGGAGAAAGGACCCAGTGAATCGAGATTTTATGTCCATGGTGTAAAACACATGACGTCAAGTACTTGGTGCATGTGGCCATGCCAAACATATACTTGATGTAGTTGAGCATCCTTTATTAAACTTGAGATGTGTGGCCATGTATTGCGTCATACCTCGTATAGCTGAACATCTTTTTTCCTAAAAGTCTCACACAATTCATATTTGCTAGATCTCATTTTGAGCATAATATATTTATTTGTATGTCATAGCAACTTTGAATCTATTGAGTCACTGACTTCCCTCTAATACTGAGAAACAAAACATGTGATTCTTGAAATCCCAATACATACCAACCACCATGCCAGCCACAAGCTCCCTCCTCTTAACAAATTCTTTGATCCAAGACTCACGCATAACAAAATTTTCTTCATGTGGGTGTTTCCACAATGTAACAAAATGGATAGTGTTTGTATCAAGATCTTTCACAAATAAATCGTACTGACAAATCTGGAAATATGTGCGCAACATGTCATTTTCCGAAAAGCATCTCATCATAGTATCTTGGATTTGCTTATGTGGAAGTTGTAGATTGCCTTCGTCAAATATTTCATGTATTGTGAGGGTTTTGAGGATTTCCCAACGGAAAGGAGTTATGGGTCGGATCTCGACTGTTTGAGGAAACAGTGGATAGTTAGGATCTGTCCTATCAGCATTTTCTTCTTGGTGTTTTGTTTGAAGGAAGTTGTAGAACAACGTTTTGATCATGCTTAAACTAGTTACAAGACAAGCTTTTTGATACCTTGCTTAGAAGGAGCGTTGATTCTCTTGTATATAAGATTTTATTTTTGGATAAATTTTTTTTTATGTTTAAATGACATTAATATATATCAACAAGAAAAATGACATTTATCTATTTAGGCATCAATATGGATACCATATTTGAATTAGGGTGGTGATATTGCGACAGCACAACTGCACTATATTAATATAATGTATTTTATGTTTGACAAAAAATATAATGTTTTCCATTTTATAAATAGATCTTTATCTATTTTTTTAAAAAGATTTAGCAAATATAAAGTATTTACTATTTTGTTCTCATCTTATTTGTATGTTTATAGTTAATAACACTAAATATTGTGAGTTCAATTGAAAGAAGGAAAATTATAATTAAAAAAATAATATATTAGTATCTTTGTTGTCTAAAATACATATCAAAATGAGAAATATTTAGGTCTCACCAATATTTTTTAAAAAACACAATTGGCTTAAATAGTATGCAACTTTTTCACATTTCACATTTACATCTTCATAACATAGTTCTGCCAAATAAATATCATTCAGAAAAACCTTCCCACAAATAAATATCGTTTACAAAACCTTGCACTTACAGAATGATTAAACATGTAAAATAACAAATGTTTTTTCAATTTATCTGCAAGTTTTAAATTATAGCTAAATTAGAGAAACTTCATTTATCTACCACTTAATATTTTTTAAGCGGTTAAGAATAAAATAAATATTAAGCATAACATTTTTGACGTTCAGGCCCGACTCAAGGGGGTGGCAGGAGGGGCTAAAGCCAAGGGTGCACTCCAAAATTCAGAAAAACCTTTGAATAAAGGGGACCAAAAAAAATTATTGTGAAAAGGAGTCCAAAAAATTCAGTTCACCTAAGGTCTAAAAAAATATTGACATCGGGACTATTTGACGGTATATTGATTTTTCTGCTATTTAGTGATTCAATATTTCCATTATTCGGATATTTATACCAGGTTGTAGACTCCATCAACATATCTACAGGGCAACAATATCTTACCATGAAATGTGATGTGTCTTCATCAGCACGAGACAAGCTGTGACACCCTAAAAGATTGGCTAGGTCTGACCCATAGTTGAAGTTGAATTCATGATATTCAGTTTTATCCTAGCTTTCGTTTCTGGCTGGTTACCGATTCTTGACCAGCAGACCTTTCTGCTCTCTCCCACATTTTTGTTGTCCTTATGCAGCGTGTGATCACAATCATTTTTCAGCTGCTTAATGTGCCTTGTCGAATATAAGTTAAGCAGCAAAAGAAAAAAAAAAAAAAAAANTCTGCAAGTTTTAAATTATAGCTAAATTAGAGAAACTTCATTTATCTACCACTTAATATTTTTTAAGCGGTTAAGAATAAAATAAATATTAAGCATAACATTTTTGACGTTCAGGCCCGACTCAAGGGGGTGGCAGGAGGGGCTAAAGCCAAGGGTGCACTCCAAAATTCAGAAAAACCTTTGAATAAAGGGGACCAAAAAAAATTATTGTGAAAAGGAGTCCAAAAAATTCAGTTCACCTAAGGTCTAAAAAAATATTGACATCGGGACTATTTGACGGTATATTGATTTTTCTGCTATTTAGTGATTCAATATTTCCATTATTCGGATATTTATACCAGGTTGTAGACTCCATCAACATATCTACAGGGCAACAATATCTTACCATGAAATGTGATGTGTCTTCATCAGCACGAGACAAGCTGTGACACCCTAAAAGATTGGCTAGGTCTGACCCATAGTTGAAGTTGAATTCATGATATTCAGTTTTATCCTAGCTTTCGTTTCTGGCTGGTTACCGATTCTTGACCAGCAGACCTTTCTGCTCTCTCCCACATTTTTGTTGTCCTTATGCAGCGTGTGATCACAATCATTTTTCAGCTGCTTAATGTGCCTTGTCGAATATAAGTTAAGCAGAAAAAAAAAAAAAAAAAAAAAGATGTGGCTCTAGCGATCCCTTTCTCTTATCCTCGGACACTTTATCTCGACCATTCAATATTATTCAGTCACCTCAAATGGGTTGTGGTTCCAATGCAAAAAACCAAGTCTAAGGCCCTGATTGGAACTATAAGTACGTAATTTAAAACTTAAAAAAAATAGTTAATGTTACCAATCACAATTATTTGCAATGGTTTGCAAAAAAAAATAGGTAATATCAATTGTTTTGATTATCGATTATCCAACTGATTGTTTGAAAAACGTACTAGATAAAACAAAATCTTTATTTATATGTTTTGTTTATTTAATTTATGATTAAAAAAGAAATAATCAGCATGTTATATTTTAACAAATGTCTCTATGTTAAACATATTTTTAATTTAAATTGTTAAAAATATTAGTAAATCATTTATTTTAAAATTTTATCTTTTTTGAGAAAATAATCTATCTTATTATTTCTTCACGTATGATAAAATAATTAGTTTAATTTTGAAAAAAATATTATAAAAAAAAACAAAAAATATACATGTAAATAATTTCAACAAACCCAAGTTTCTTGTATATCCTCCACACTTAAAATATATGCTAACTTTCTCGCAAGTTGTATCTTGCCAAACAAACCCAAAAAATAAATAAAGTAACTACTAGTTTTACTGGTTGTACTACATTGATCAGTATTACCAGTTTTAATATTATTACCAGTTTTACCATTTTTACTATTATTACCAATTTTACTATTTTTACTAGTATTACCAGTTTTATCCAATCACGGTAACTCAAGATCGAGTCTAATCGAATCTAGGAACTCGTTCTAATCTCTACAATTCACTGCAATTCAACCGTAAAATTCATTTCTTACCAACTAATAGCTTAGTCGATCCATAAAATATGGTAAAACACCCAATTTGCTAAGCAAAATCCAATCAAAATTTTAAAATTCCAAAACCCAATGTAATTCAATTATTGTTATGTTTGTTGAAGAATGCACCTGCATTGTAAAGAAAAGCTTGATACAACTTGAAAATCTGAAGACACAGCGGCAATGGAGAGCTCCGACGAAGAATCTCCAACGGCGGAATCAACGATGTCCAGCAGAAAGCTCTGATTGTTTTTTTTTTTTACGTTTTTTTATTAATTAATTTAAAATCTAAATAATGGAAAAAATAAACTGACGAGTAAAATCGGGTCTTCACTCTGTTAGCTTAAATGAAATAGGGATATGAAAAATAGAGATGGAGAGAGGAGATTATAATTTTGGTGAGGAGACTTCTGAGATGATTGCTCAAAAAAAAATGTGGTCTTCTTACAACCCCTAAATCGGCCTCAAGAAGAGACATTTTGCTAATAGAGTTAGTCTCATAATCTAACTTCATAATCATACATAATAATAAAAAAAAACAAAAAAAAAACGTTGACATACGCTCATTACACTCTAACTGAAGGAAGAAAGGTTAAGGATGAGGTAACTTCACCATCAAGAAAAGCATACAATTCACTCTCTTGCATAACTCGCTCTAACTCCAATTCTTCTTTTCTTTGGCAGTTATGTAACTGTTCATGTTCAAGGCAGAGACCTCACATCTGGGACTATCCTCCATGGTTCTATGCATCTGGTTGATCTTGCAGGAAGTGAGAGAGTAGATCTGAAGTGACTGGTGACAGACTAAAGGAGGCTCAGCACATCAACAAGTCCCTCTCGGCTCTTGGAGATGTCATCTCCTCGTTTTCCCAGAAGACTTCTCATGTGCCTTACAGAAACAGTAAACTCACTCAGCTTCTGCAGGACTCCCTCGGTGAAATTCTCAAAACCATCTTAACTTGTTGCATTTGTATCTATTTATACATGGACTTGAATCTTATACAACAAAATTTCTACAATATCAGGAGGATCAGCCAAGACGATCATGGATCTAAGTGGACCAGAAGTATGCTCTGCCTTCTTTCATGAGCAACAAATGTTGCTAATTTAAACTAACTAGAATTTGCGCTGCTTTACAGGTTGTTGAAGCGCCTGATGATGTTGCGGATGGAGCTGCACTCTCAGCTTTCCAGTACTTTGAAAACATCAGGAACTTTTTAGTTGCTATTGAGGATATGGGTTTGCCTTCATTTGAAGCTTCAGATATGGAGAAGGTATGTAGAAACTAGTTTGATTTAATGAGATACAGATGTGTAGCTTTTTTTCTTGATTGATTTGTTATTTTTTT
>NC_025692.1:11786474-11852393 GCF_000633955.1 Camelina sativa | reverse complement strand
ATGAAGGATTAGGCTCAACTTTTTGCTCTGCTTTACAGGTTGTTGAAGCGCCTGATGATGTTGCGGATGGAGCTGCACTCTCAGCTTTCCAGTACTTTGAAAACATCAGGAACTTTTTAGTTGCTATTGAGGATATGGGTTTGCCTTCATTTGAGGCTTCAGATATGGAGAAGGTATGTAGAAACTAGTTTGATTTAACAAGATACAGATGTGTAGCTTTTTTTCTTGATTGATTTGTTATTTTTTTCTAGGGAGGCAAGTCTGTAAGGATAGTGAACTGCATTCTTGCTCTGAAATCTTACAGTGAGTGGAAACTCAAAGGTGAAAATGGTCCATGGAGGTATGGATCCAACATGAAGAATAACTTTGGTTTGAGAAAACCATTCCTGAGGAAAAATTCTGAGCCCTTCATGAGTTCCATATCAAGAACTGATCAACCTGATGTTGGGCAAGATCTTTGTGACAAAGTAAGTGGATAAAACTCATGCATGGTGGAAATGTTTGTTTCTATAGCAGTGGATTGTGTGAGGTTTGTTCACAAAACTGTTTAATTTTTGCAGGGAGATTCTAGATCCATAAATGGGCTTCTTCGGTCATTCATTGCAGACAGAAAGCATGACGATATTCCAAATGTAACCAACTTAAAAACTCTGCCTTTATAGTTTTCTTTTTGCAGTTCCCTTTCTTAATGAAAGCTTTGCATTGGTCTGTATAATATGAATTGAAACGCTTCATATTAAAAGACTGATCTTTATCTATCACCATTCGTTGGCTCAGTAATTGTTAGCAAGACTAGTACTAGACACCATTTCGAAAACACTTATTGAGAAATCTGATTTTTTTTTCCTACTTTTCAGGTTGTAGAGTCTGTGTTGAACAGAGTTATGGAAGAAGTCCACCAGCGGTTATCAATCCACAATGAAATGGTGAGGGCAAGTGAAGTCAATTATGCTGTTATTTTCTTTGGAGTGAACAAGTACAGTCAGTCTGAGGTTTTGATTGATCTGGCTCATTGATGCAATGAAACTGGNAGCTTCAGATATGGAGAAGGTATGTAGAAACTAGTTTGATTTAATGAGATACAGATGTGTAGCTTTTTTTCTTGATTGATTTGTTATTTTTTTTCTAGGGAGGCAAGTCTGTAAGGATAGTGAATTGCATTCTTGCTCTGAAATCTTACAGTGAGTGGAAACTCAAAGGTGAAAATGGTCCATGGAGGTATGGATCCAACATGAAGAATAACTTTGGTTTGAGAAAACCATTCCTGAGGAAAAATTCTGAGCCCTTCATGAGTTCCATATCAAGAACTGATCAACCTGATGTTGGGCAAGATCTTTGTGACAAAGTAAGTGGATAAAACTCATGCATGGTGGAAATGTTTGTTTCTATAGCAGTGGATTGTGTGAGGTTTGTTCACAAAACTGTTTAATTTTTGCAGGGAGATTCTAGATCCATAAATGGGCTTCTTCGGTCATTCATTGCAGACAGAAAGCATGACGATATTCCAAATGTAACCAACTTAAAAACTCTGCCTTTATAGTTTTCTTTTTGCAGTTCCCTTTCTTAATGAAAGCTTTGCATTGGTCTGTATAATATGAATTGAAACGCTTCATATTAAAAGACTGATCTTTATCTATCACCATTCGTTGGCTCAGTAATTGTTAGCAAGACTAGTACTAGACACCATTTCGAAAACACTTATTGAGAAATCTGATTTTTTTTTCCTACTTTTCAGGTTGTAGAGTCTGTGTTGAACAGAGTTATGGAAGAAGTCCACCAGCGGTTATCAATCCACAATGAAATGGTGAGGGCAAGTGAAATCAATTATGCTGTTATTTTCTTTGGAGTGAACAAGTACAGTCAGTCTGAGGTTTTGATTGATCTGGCTCATTGATGCAATGAAACTGGATTTCAATTTTTTTCAGATGAAATCAAGTTCAAAACCTATTATAGAAGATGTATCATCCTGTGAGACAGTGGTCCGGTCTCAGCAGTGTGATGCAAGTGAAGATGAGGAAGCAGAAGAAAACAGTCCGTCCCAGGTTGTAGAAGAAAAGTTTCAAAGGACACATTTTGAACATTACGAAGAACAAGAGATTCTTCGGAATCAACAAAAACACATCCAGGTAAGTTCCATTTTCTATGGCACTGGAGGATCTAACAACCATATCATGAAAGTGGTTTCTTATTCTATCTTCCAATCACAAGTTAAAAGAGAATTTAAGCATTGTTTTTATTGCTTACAGGAGTTGAAGCAAACCTTAAACACTACAAAAGCGGGAATGCAGTTACTGCAGATGAAGTATCNGCTGGTCTCAGCAGTGTGATGCAAGAGAAGATGAGGAAACAGAAGAAAACAGTCCGTCCCAGATTGTAGAAGAAAAGTTTTTAGTTGTTATTGAGGATATGGGTTTGCCATCTTTTGCCGTCTGAAACTATAACAAGAGCATCTAATATGAGTGTAAGTTAACTTGCTTCCCTTGCACTACAGTTTTCAAGTTCATTGCTTCTCTTTCGAAGAACTTTCCTCCATTACATCCATTCACAAAATTGGGCCGACTATTTTACTGAATACTTGGCTTGTCAGTTGTCTGCATCAATTATGGACTTCCAACGTTCAATGTCTACTGTATATTAAAGCTCTTAATATATATGTTGGAAACTTTACTTAAGAAAAAAATACATTCATACTTAGGAAACATTGTGGACTTCTTACAAACCCTATATGACTATATCTAAATCGGCCACAACAAAAACTAACATAGTTAAACTCATAATCATATACATAATAGAAAATAATAAATCATTGACCTAATTCAGTTGTGCTTCTTAGACAAATTCCTTGCGCCCCAAGTGAAGCCGAACTCGTCGATGGGTCAAAGGTAGAAACAGAGTGAGGGAGTTGACAGAAGCTACCGTTGTCATGGTTATAGAGAAAGAGTGAAACTTTGCTCTGATGTTGTTGAGTCAATGATGGCGTCGATAGGTCTTGCTCTGTTTTTGACACACCGCTCATCAATGATGGATCTTTTGTGAAGAAGCCGGCGGAAGACACCACAGGGTTCTGATCGGGTTCTGTCTGGTTCTGTAACCGAAGAAGCTTATCTTGTAACACCCGTAGAGCACTCTCTAACGAATCCTCCATCTCCAAGACTTTCTCAGAGAATTTGTTGTCCGTGATATCAAAAGAGGTCTTCTTGTCTTTGAGGGTCTTCTTATTCAGAAACAGAGAAAGGCCTGTGCTTTCTTGCGTCTCTCTCTATCGTGGATTTTGCTGAATCTCTCCGCCATGTCTCGAACCTTGGATTGATCTTCCGGCCATGTCTTGACGAGTTCTCCGTCACGGTCGTAGTATATAACACAGACTTCGATATCGCACAGGATCGAAAGCTCGGAGGCTTTCTTAAACATGGTATGTTCTCTCAAAGGAAGATTTGTTGTCTTCTTTGAAACGGAAGAGAGCGAGGGTTGTTTCTTGAAACATCTTCGGTTTCTCACCGACAACAATTTCGTTGTTTTGTTCTTCGTCAACATTGAAGAAGAAGCCATTGTACGTTGTTTGTTTACAGAGAAAAAAAAGTAAAAGAAGAAGCTTTAGTTTGAGAGAGAGAGAAAATAAAAACTTTGACAATTAGGGTAAAATACGGTTCAGGGTATTACATATAGAATTAGATTTCCATATTTGAGGTTTAATTTCCTTTTTGTTTTTTTGAAGTGTATCTTCTCTTCATTAAATGATATGATAATACGCGTTTATTAATCTAACCGTTGTAATTGTAATTTCTCTTTTCTCGTTTGTTTCAATTTTACTATATCCATCTAAACCGTTTGTAGTATATATATATATCAGTCTCTATATATTAATCTACGAAAACAAAAGAAACCCTAAATTGCTATCCACTCTCTCGATCGTCATCTCACATTTATCAGCGACGAAACTCTTCTCTCTTTGTGTTCAAATTCACTAACGCTTCAGTCTTTTGCAGGCTTTGTTTGATTGATTAATCTCTTTGTCTATCAGCGACGAAACTAAGCTCTTCTCTCTGTATTGGAATATTTGACTAACACTTCTTTCTTTGCAGGCTTTATTTGGTTAATCTCTCATCGACGAAACTGAACTCTTGTCTCTGTGTTCTAGTTGACTAACGCTTCTTTCTCTGCAGGCTTTATTTGGTTATCTCTCATCGACGAAACTCAACTCTTCTCTTTGTGTTCGAATTGACTAACGCTTCTTTCTCTACAGGCTTTATTTGATTAGTCTCTCATCGACGAAACTCAACTATTCTCTTTGTGTTCGAATTGACTAACGCTTCTGTCTTTGCAGGCTTTGTTTGATTAGTCTCTAATTTCGTTTCTTTTGAGTGTGTTTGGTAATGACGGATATGACAGGTTGGTTTTCAACGCAAGAGCACTTTCTCCCCAGGAAGCGATCCAAGGGAAATTTTGATAGGTTAATACCAAATAGGGCTGCGATGGACTTTGACTACGCTCATTACGCTCTAACTGAAGGAAGAAAAGTTAAGGATGAGGTAACTTCACCATCAAGAAAAGCCTACATAGAACAATTAACTGAGACGATGAATATGAACAGAAGTCGTATTCTCGCTTTCAGAGACAAACCTCAAGCTCTGCTTTCTAGTATTATTCACTCTGCTTCTTCTGATCCTCACCAACAAGAACCTAGATCCGTAAAGCCTCGTAGATACATTCGTCAGACTTGTGGCTTGTGAGAGAACCTTGGACCTACCTGACATAGCCGATGACTTCTACCTTAACTTGTTGGACTGGAGCAGTGCTAATGTTCTAGCCGTGGCTTTGGGAGACACTGTAAACTTGCGGAATGCATCCACTGATCTTACTTTTGAGCTTGTGACTGTTGATGAAGAGGAGGGACCTGTCACAAGCGTTAACTGGACGCAAGATGGTAAATATCTTGCAGTTGGTCTTCACAACTCTCAAGTGCAGTTGTGAGATTCTTCTGATGGTAGACTGATAAGAACATTGAAAGGTGGTCACCAGTCAAGAGTAGGACCATTGGCATGGAACAATCACATTCTAACAACTGGAGGAATGGACGAACGGGTCATCAAAAATGATGTGCGGATGAGATCATCCATTGTGGCAACTTACGTGGGTCACACTGAAGAGGGTTGTGGTCTCAAATGGTCAGGATCAGGAAAGCAACTAGCAAGTGGTGGTAACGACAATGTGGTACACGTGTGGGATCGTTCCTTGGCCTCCTCCTCCTGTCCTCCAACTCAACTAGGCAATGGTTGCATAGGTTTGATGAACATAGAGCTGCTGTGAAAGCTCTTGCGTGGTGCCCTTTCCAATCGAGTTTGCTTGAAACTGGTGGTGGTGGCAGAGATAAGACGATTAAGTTCTGGAATACACTCACTAGGGCTTGCTTGAATTCAGTTGACACCGGCTCTCAAGTTTGTTCACTGTTATGGAGCAAAAACGAAAGAGAATTGCTTAGCTCACATGGGTATACACAGAATCAGCTTACAGTTTGGAAGTACCCTGGTGAAAATGGCTCAACTCACTGGTCATACATCACGAGTTCTTTATATGGCACAGAGTCCGGATGGGTGTACCGTGGCTTCAGCAGCACCAGCACCAGACGAGACTCTCAAGATTTGGAATGTTTTTGGAATACCAGAGACCGTCAAGAAAGCTGTTCCAAAAATAGCTCCACAGCCATTTTCTCATGTTAATCATATTCGTTGAAACTGTGAAGACTCTTTTTGACACTTGACATCAAACGGATTCTGAGTATTAGTTAGTGTTGTTGTCAATTATTATAAGCAGTGTTATTAGATCTCCAAATGTAGCCTTTAGTTTCAAGATTCCAAGATACTGAAACTTGTTAAGAAATCAAGTTTGTATAAACCATCTGCAAATCTCTAATGTAAGTGTCCAAAGCTGTCAAATTAATAGTCTTCTGTTTGAGTTGGTCTTTCAAATAATGTTGTAACGGTTAATTTTAATAACCATATATGGGTCTTATCCAAATTCGAGACTGAACTCTTTTAGTTTATGTTCTTTTACTTTTTGTTTGCCGGAAGACTCGACTCAGCTTGGACCATTATAAACTGTCATAAGTGGTTCTGTTCTTCCGTAAGAAAAGGTTATGATTGGCAAAGTTTCAAAATACTCAATGCTCATGATCCATCTAGCCTTAGAAACGATTTCATGTTCAAGTTATGCCATATGGGATACCCCTAAGAAGATACATGAAGAAAAATTCAAGTAATGGACAACACTGCTATGCCTAAATCACTCTCAGGAGAACTCATTTCAGTAGCAAAAAAACAAGAATGAGATAGCAACGGGAAGTCGACGAGCAGAGAAATTATCAATCACACCTTTATAGCGTCAGCTCTAGGTTTCCATAGCCCTAGCCTGTATTTGTGGCTGTATTTGAGTATGAGTTTCCTCTGCAAAATCAGAATCCATAATGATCGAGTAAATTAGAGAATTGAAAAAATCGAGCCAGCAAATGATGGGTGTGGTTCACCAAACCTATTATAACATGTTTCATGACAGGAAAGATGTCTTAAGTAAGTGACAGGAAACAATGAAACTCTCAAGTAACATCCTAAACTGAAACAGGATTAGATAACACAGAACTTACAGGTACCCAAAAAAAGTTCAAGAAGTCAACTTTTTGGTTTGATTCCCCTTGATTACAATAAGTTACTTCACCAAATTACATAATGAAACAAGTTCAAGGTAGCAGATTTATATATCCTAACATATTAACAACCGCTACAAACCTATATGATGAACTTAAGTATCAGGCTTTTTTCTAAACAACTTAAATATAGAGAAGAATTAGAGAGAGAGAGAGTCTCAGGAACTTACATGTTTGCAAGGTATACCAAACTTCTTGAGTCTAAGCGTACGAGTCACAAGCAGTTTCGAAATATCACCAATCTCAGTTTCAATTTTTGCAATGTGAGTCTCAACCCCTCCCCCAATCCCACTCAAGAACTCAGGTATCCCAACCTTCACTACAATATTATCACAACAACAAGCAATCAAAAAAACCCAGTACTGTATACACTTTTTGACTCAAACGAAACACAACATTCACAATCAATCATGAACCTCTCTCTACACAAATGAAACTTCCAAGATCCTTAAGGTAACGAATCATCCAATTCACATTTCACCGAAGCAAAAAAAAAAAAATCCGAACAAGTAAAAATAAATATTTACCGGGATAAGGAGCGGGTTTGGAATAGAATCTAGAGAGGTTAAGATTCGACGACGGTGGTGTTGTCGTTAAAACAGATCTCGCGCTCTGTATCAGTCGCATCCACGCCATTGTCGGAGCTTCTCATCGACACTTCGGACTGACACTTTGGGTTTTTGAGTTTCTCTGATGGAGCTCCTTAATACGTCGTCGTTTTCGTTCAAACGGCCAAGCCCATTACAATTTTGGCCCATTAGTCTAGATCAATTTAATCTTATTTTTGGTTATATCAAAAACAAATCATTTTTTTTTTGTTTTTTTGATACAATTGATAAAAACCATAGATCGTTTGATATTGAATGGTTGATGAACAAAACAAAGATCTTTGGAACCTAAATTTCCAAACATAACACACAATCATTGTTTTAACTTTGAAGAAACCAAAACTAAACACAAATGATCACAACAACTCTCGAGTGAGCATCACGCGCCTCTGTTTAAAAAACAGTAATAACATAAATTTCTCCGCCATTGCGTTGCGTCGTCACTCACTCACTAGAACAACACGGTGAGTGACTCAAAACTTTCCGGTGATTAAAGTTTTAACACCGTTCACAAAATAAAAATGTTAATGTAAAAAAAAAAAGAAATCAAAACTCAGACGGTGCAGCCACAGAAGAGGAAGAAGAAACAGAGCATGGAGACCAACGCCACTGACTCGAACGCCGTCACTACTTTCCAGACAACGTCGTCGACCACCACTGACAGTAAACTCAGCTCTGGACGACGCCAACTCAGCCACCTTGGCACAGATCCAGATGAAGTGAAATGGATCGGCCACCACCACCGGGTAGATGACGCCATTGAACTGAGGTGAAGTGTGTTTGTGTTTGTAGGTTTCGACTAGTGAATTAATTTGTGTAGGTGTAGCTAATTGCGGAAAGGTACGCATACGCTTTTATGGCGGAGATGATGGCACGGTTGTATGATAAAATAAATAAATAATTAAGCTGGTCCATGCGAATTTAAATTTTACAGATGTGTTGATGTGTTGGATTTTTGAAATTAACGGTGAAGATTCAATTTAGTCATGTTACATTTCCGAGATGTGCAGCTGTGACTCGTATATATTTTGGATCTGTCTAAAAAAGCGAATGAGAATAGTGTTTCTTCCATCATTGTGGTTAATGACCTCAAGGTGGCAGGTTGAAACTTTTAGACCAAGTTGGAGTATAAAAGAGAAACTAAACAATGTAGTCACATTTTTTATCTGTATCGAAATACATTTTCTAAAATATCACTAAACCAACTTTTTTTTTTTTTGGTACTGTATATACACTATATGGTGCTACTCTTGAGATGATTTGTTTTACCCATAAGTTAAAAATGTTAAGCCATAGTATTAAAATTGGCTCATATGAATCAGTTGAAGTCACATTTTCTACGAGATCGATCATCTGGACCGTCGCTATTCATCTCTGTAACTTTCTCTCACTGGCCAAAGATTTCGTGTTAAGGCCATTCTTGAACAATAATACTAAATCATAGAGCTGCATCGTTCTAAGTTTTTTTTTTTTTTTTGCTAAACTGTAAATATCATATAAATGAACAATCAGGTTTTACAATACGTATAAAACCTAACCTTTTTGAATCCTTGGCAAAAAAGATAAAAACAAGGATACAGAAAACAAGCTGAGCTAAGATATTGATGGATTAACGCAGCCACAACTCCATTAATTTTCTAAATTTTCTCCTCCGTTGTCTTGCAGTAATGATGTTTTTAACATCTCGGTCGATGAGCTTGAAGATTGCTTGAGCGGGGCGTGACACTTGATTGTTCAGGACGTTGTTCCTTTGCTTCCAGAGATGATAGAGAATGACTTGGACCACTACCTTCCTAAGAGTCGACGGCGCAATGCGAGTGCGTGATTTGATCCAAGAGAGGAGCTCTGGCCAGGAGCTGAACAAACGATGATGGGGATCCAGTCTGGACAGAGCTTGTCTCCAAATCTCTGAAGCAAAACAACAGGAAAGGAAAAGATGATCTCTAGACTCCTCTTGGCTTGAGCAGATGCAGCAAACGGTGGGAATGTCAAGACCCCAGGAAACCAGTCGCTCTCTTGTCGGCAACCTGTTAAGGTGAACTAGCCACATATTAAAAGCAAACTTTGGGATAGCTCCTTTAAACCAAACCGAAGTCGACCATTCCTTTTCCTCTTGTCTAGGTCTGAGTTTCTCCCAGGTGCTCGATGAAGAGTAGACCTGGTTGGAGCTTCCATCGATGGCCCAGTAATACGAATCCTGAGTGTGGCTTGCTGTTGGAAGATGAACAGTGGTGAGGTGCACGTGTAGAGACAGGGCTGCGTTTGATCTGGGGTAAGGTAGAGTCCACCCTTGGTCATCAACAACGTCTCTCACAGTAGCATTTAGTGGCAGGCGCAGAACACGAGGCCCTCCATTTCCTAGAAGCTTGATAAGAGGTCTAAGAGGAGTCCAATGATCAAACCAGAAACTAGCTTTCTGCCCGTTGCCTACCTTAGTTCTGATGAATTGTTCTGCCAGGGGTCTCAGCTTCAGTAGTGAATTCCACGTCCAGGAGTTGCTTGGCGCTTCTTTCACTGACCAAAACGTAGCATTGCGCATATAATGAAATTTGTGATAGTTGGCCCATAGAGAACCTGTATCAGCGAACATGAGCCATATAAACCTCAAGCATAACACCTTATTCCAAGCGACAAAGCTCCAAAGCCCTAAACCACCTTCAGTCTTAGGTAAACACACTGTAGTCCATGCCACGTTTGCTCCTTTTTTGATGTCAATGTTGCCTGACCAGAGGAAACGACTACAAAGAGATTCAATCTGTTTTATGCAGCCCTTGGGAAGCATGAACGTAGAGATCCAGAAGTTGACAGTACCGGATATGACAGATTTTAGGAGTTGCAGTCTTCCTGCAAAAGCTAAAGCCTTTACAGCCCAAGATCGAAAGCTTCGCACAAGCTTGTCTAAGAGGGGTTCATATTCTGAGATCCGCAGCTTTCTATGCATAAGTGGGAGTCCCAAATATCTTATGGGTAGGGAGCCCACAGGAAACCATAGCTTGTGATAGCAGCGGACTTTGTGTCATTCAGGCCTGCGAAGAACAGCTGAGTTTTGTCTCTATTCATATATAGTCCTGACCAGCTGGCAAAATCATCAAGCACTTCGTTTATACCATGAAGTGAGGAGCTACCACCGTCAAAAAAGATCATAACATCGTCGGCGAACATCAGGTGGGATATACCGAGATCCTGGGTCTTAGGGTGGTAATGTATATAGCCTGCATCAACCCTGGATCTTAGAAGGGAGGATAGGACCTCCATAGCTAGCACGAAGAGGTAGGGTGACAAAGGGTCACCTTGCCTCAGCCCTTTGGTTTTCTTGAAAAAGCCCCATGAACTACCGTTCACACACACTGAGAAGGTAGGCGAAGTGATGCATTGTTTGATCCAGTTGATGAAGATCTCTGGAAGCTGGAGAGCAGTGAGGGCAGACAGGATAAAGTCCCAACTGACAGAGTCAAAAGCCTTCCTGATATCCACTTTGAGCATCCCTCTCGGGTCGATCTGTTTTCTGTTATATCCATGGACAATCTCTGTGGCCAATAAGACATTTTCAGATAGAAGTCTCCCTGGCATGAAAGCGGATTGAGTCGATGAAATAACTTCTGAGAGAATTTGCTGGAGTCTCCGTGCTAGAAGCTTTGATATGACCTTGTACAAAGTGTTTAAACACGAGATGGGTCTAAAATCAGATGCCTTTGAAGCATTCGAGACTTTAGGTATTAAGACCAAAGTGGTGGCATTCCACTGTTTTAGTAATTGACCGGATCGGAAGAACTCCAAGACCGCCTCTGTTACCTCAGGACCGACTATGGGCCAACATCCTGATGAAGAATTCTACCGAGTACCCATCTGGACCACAAGATTTGTTACGTGGCATTGAGAAGAAAGCTTCTTTAATTTCCTCATTAGAGAAGGGCTGTTGTAGGCATTGCTTCTGAGCTTCAGTACACCGAAAAGGTAGAAGAAGATTCACGTCGGATTGAGTAAGAAGACTTGGCTCAACCTGACTCCCAATGAGGTTTGTGAAGTAATCTACACAATGGTCTCGAATACCCTGCTGCGTATCAATCAAGGGGCCATTCTCTTCTTGGATGAAATGAATATGGTTGAGGGCTTTCCTTGAAGCTACCATTCTGTGGAAATAGGCTGTGTTGCTATCACCATCACTTAACCATAAGACACTTGACATCTGTCTGTAGAAAGACTCCTCTGCCGTTGCAAGATTCTGCCACTTCCGCTGGGCCTCTAGCTCAATTTGTGCATTGGTTTCAGTGGGATTTTCGAGCATTCTGCTTTGGGAGAAGAGTAACATATCATGAGCTTCGACTACTCTTTTTTCCAAGGCCGAGAAATTTTCTTTACTAAAGCTTCTTATAACATTCTTCAGCAACTTGAGTTTTGATGAGCATCGAAACATTGCTGAACCTGAAACATCGTTCTAAGTGGGAAGGCAAAAAGAGACTTCTTTATTTAAGAAACAATTCTGTTTAATATCAAAGCTAGCTCTATCTAGTTGCCATAAATCCATCATAGCAACCTTAATACAGTTGCGTTACAATTTCTTTAATTGACGAACCAACACGAGGAAGCAAATATATAAATATGAGAACAAACAAGAAAGGGTAAGAAAAGCCAACATTAGAGTGTCATTTTTCGAGTTCAACTTTAATTTCAGAGATACTTTTAGACCATCGGTTGCGCCTCTGGTCCATGATCTCTGCAAACATTTACACAAGATGACAAGAATAAGTCTCAATGTTTCACAGATAAGCTAATGCATAGCTAAGTGTTTTAAGGTACCTAAAGCATCTCAGAGATGAGAAAATGTGTCAATCCACTTGATGAAACTACTCTTTGTATCTCATGGTCTCTTTCTCGAACCCAATTGTTGGGAATTGCTTAGCATACTCTTCTACCATCTCACGCAGCTTTGCCATCTCTGATTGTAATTTCTCATTTGATTGCATTGTTGCTACAAAGTCCTTCAACTTTGTTCCTACAGTACATTACAGATTCACCAATACAATCCCATTTTCAGAGAGCATAACACACACAAAAAAAAAAGAAACAAAGTAACATACAGCTTTTTTATATACCTTGAGACTCTGCCTTGATCTTTAAGGCTATCTTGACGGCTAAATCAAAATAATCGGCCACTCTTGCAAAATCTTCTTCAATGAATCCTCTTGATGTGAGAGCTGGTGTTCCTGTAACATCATTTATAAGAACAAATCAAAACATATACGTTTTTCTAGCTAAAGCATGCACATTTACTACTTTTTCGACATACTAACACGTTACTTCTTTCAGTGTTCCTTTAAGAGCCTTACCCATACGGATGCCACCTGGAACCATGGCAGAAACATCACCAGGAACAGTATTCTTGTTTGCTGCAATATGTACTGATTCTAATACTTTTTCCACTCTTGATCCATCTATTCCCTGTAAAATCGAACATCATATATGTTACCAGATAAAAATTAACACTATGCATTGCTTACTGAGGTTCACAGAACAAAATCAAACATTTTAACTTGATTTGCTATATCCTGGTCAGCATATAGTCAGTAAAAAATGAAATCACACAACAGATACGGGAAACAAGAAACCATCACTGTTTTAGTTTTATCATTACTAAAATCATCTTTTGAGGAGTTTAGCTATGTTCTCTAATTCCGATGGGATTCACCCTTTCATATGCAAGCTCGTAAGTCCAAAGCAAACAATTCCATCTATATATCAAAGGAAATAAAAGATAGAATGAGAAGTACCTTGTTTTTCAGATTCACCAAAACTAAATGATTGTCAGTGCCTCCAGACACTAAATCATATCCTTTTGCAAGCAAAGTCTGCAATTCCAAGCCATTTTATTTATTAAAAAAAGTGAGATGGTTACAGTACGGCTTATACCCAGCTGTTCCAAACATGGCAGTATATCCAAGGCATATCAACTAATTACCGACAATCAGTAAATAAAACGCACCTCAGCAAACCTTGAGCAATTACGGAGAACTTGGTCCTGGTAGGCCTTATACTCAGGTGTTCTAGCCTACAATAGAGTAAATGACAAGTCAGGAAGATCATAAACAAGACCGATATAATTCTAGATTAGAACTTAATCACATTAGTGATTGGAGTTCATCTGTACATATTACTTATTAGCCAATAGAACACAAATTCAAAACAAAGTTTGATGACTGAACCTGCTTCAGAGCAACTGCTAGACCCGTTATTGTGTGATTATGTGGACCACCTTGCAGTCCAGGAAATACAGCTTGGTTTATTCTGTCTTCATAGTCATACATAACCTGCAAGGTAAAGATATAAACGACAAAAGATCACATACTGTGAAAATTAGTCACCACCAGGGATTTATTTACTCATCCCATATACAAAATGGAAACTTAAAATTCCACCTCTTTCCCTTGTTTGTTAATCTCTTTTAACCCCTTCCTAAAGAATATCATAGCCCCTCTGGGACCGCGAAGCGATTTGTGAGTTGTAGTAGTAACAACATCTGCATACTCAAAAGGAGAAGGAATAACGCCAGCAGCAACCAACCCACTAATATGAGCCATATCAGCCAACATAACTGCCTTTTGCTTGTCACAGACCTGCAAATATGTCATGCAAAATCTTGAAAAGGGTAATGCACATATTATTTACCATGCAACTTTGGAAATTATACTTCACACTCAAGAGTTGGGAGTTGAGACAGTATTTTACCTTACGTATACGTGCATAGTCATATAGGCGAGCATAAGCACTTGCCCCCGCAACAATAAGTTTAGGTCTGAAAAGCACAGCGCTCTTTTCTAGCTGCAAATAAAATTTAGTTTCAGAACTGTGTTATATTTAGTTTCTTGAAATGTGTTCAATTACTCAATGTTACATATGATAAAAATGAAACGTTTGAGCATTCAGCTAAGCCAGCTATTAACTAACCAACCTGATCGTAATCAATGTAACCAGTGTTCTCATCCAATCTGTATGGCATAGTCTCAAAAAAGATGGATACGGCAGATATCTTTTTCGTGTCAGTCTGCACATGAGCAATTAAAACAAAATGGCAAATACACAATATCAATGCCACAAAGAATTGAGAAACCAAGCCTTAAACAGACCATGCTATAGAAGATTATATTCCAATTTACCTGATAACCATGAGAAAGATGTCCACCATGAGGTAAATCAAGTGCCATAATTCTTTCATGAGGCTTCAACAATGCGGTGTAAACTTGAAAGTTAGCTGGTGATCCTGATAAAGACTGCACATTGACTAAAAGAGAAATAGCTCATATAATTAGTATCACAATCAGTAAACATTAGTTTCTAGTACGATGTAATTAACTACCAATCGTACCTCCCCATTTCGAAGGATCTAACTGAAAAGCTTCTAACGCACGTCGTTGACATAATGACTCAGCCATGTCAATGTACCTAGTAATTGATTAAGATGCAAATAACCTTCAACATCATATACTAACAGCAAAGTGCAGTAAAACTGAAACCAAAATGTAAAAGAAGAGGTTAACATACTCATTCCCTCCATAGTATCTAGCTCCAGGGTAACCTTCACTATACTTGTTAGTCATAACAGAACCAACCGCTTGCATCACCGAAAGAGATGTGAAATTCTCAGACGGTATAAGCTCAAATCCCTGAAAAACAATAATCAAGATTTGTGTAACTCAATTCATCCTCACACAAGACCAGAAGAAGAAGAAGAAGAAGTTACACTACAATTTTATTTTACCTTCCATTGTCTAGCCTTCTCTAATTCGATAATATCAGCGACTTCGGGATCGATTTCGTCTAGAGATGCGTTGAGTTGCTTAATCCACTGGATAAAGGGAAACAAGATAAGACGTTTGTGAAATTATTTATATATATTACGATGATGATGCATCTGATCTAAGTTGATATGATTACACTGGAACGAGATTTCTCCGAATCCGCCATAGCTGAGGCTGATACAGACGACTGAGTATACAAAAAACAAAAAAGAAATGGATCAGAATCAAACAAAAAGTGTAAAAGAATCAGATTGTGATAAGATTTTTACCATGAAACGGAGGGAATCGCCATTAGAGGAAAGACGCGAGATCGGTTTCTTGACGGAAGTGGAGAGTCTACGAAGAGCCAACGCCATCTTTTCTCACAATCTCTTTCTATGTGTCTCTCCTGTGTTTGTGTGTGTGTGTGTGTGAGTGTGAGTGTGTGTGTGCGCTTATTATTAAAAAAAAAAAGCAACTCTGCTGCTTATGTATGTGAGCATTGGGGTTGGTGAGATGCCTCTGTTTTGTTTTTTAGTATTTTAATTTTTCGACTCGGTGCGTTTGTGTTATTTTATTTTGTTGGTTTGATGATATTAGGTTAGATCCAAATTGTTTTCTTGACGCAATCAAATCTTGTTGTCCACATATAGGGTGTGAATGGTTGAAGCGGTTGAGACAGACAAATTTATCTATGGATCAAACCGTTTCTTATTTATCATTCATTAATCATAGTCTGCAGTAGTGCAGTTTAAAAAAAACAGAAATAAAACTGCAACAAACCAATTACGGACCGTTTTTACTAGGCCTGCGATTTCTGTCCAATCGGTTAATCGGTTTTTGGTTTATTGTGGAAATTGAAAACTGTTCCGAATCTAACCGAATAAAATTTCGGTTCGGTTCGGTTCGGAGACGGTAATTTCGGTTATTGTAATTCGGGTATTCGGTTTAGTATTGTTGGAGTAAAAGATATTTTGAAAATTGGGCTTCCGACTTTTTCTACAGAAAAATGCAAGGCCCATCAACCAAAAAAAAAAACTTGGTTGTTGTTTCGCTATTCCATCGATGAACGATGAACGATGAACGACGAAGATATCAAAAAACAATATGTGGAAAAACATCAGCGGTGAGAGCTGAGGAACACTAGTGGCGAGATCTAAAAGGGAGAGCTCACGGTATATAAGATGAATAAGATAATGATGAAGGATGAAGTATCAAAGAAGAATGAATCGAAGAATTTAAAATAATTATGATTATAAAGGATGATGAATCGAAGAAGAAAAAGATGATTGGTATGAATCGAAGTAGAAGAAAAAAAGAAGAATTATGATGATAATGAATAAGAAGAAAATGATGATGAAGTAATCGAAGAAAAATGAGGAAGATGGAGATGAATGCTCGGCGGCTAGGACTAGTTTTATTAGGAGGTTAAGGTTTTTTGTTCTTCGGTTAACCGTTCGGTTTGAGAAAACCGAACCGAAAATCTCGGTTAACCGATCCTAATTAAACTCATTTCGATCGGTTTAATCAATTAAAATAACCCGAACCGATTTGTCCAAATTTCGGTTCGGTTTGGTTCGGACAAATCGGTTCGGTTCAGAATCCCAGGCCTAGTTTTTACACACAAATAGCAGACCGTTGCGGTCTGTTGTCCACACTAAAAATACAGTGGTCTAGTTCGTAGACGGATTTGTATGCCCGGACTGCTATTACCATTTACACCCATATATACAGTAGGCGTTCAACTATTTCTATCTGAGTTAGTTCTGGTTTGATTTTATTCGGTTTTACTTTTTCGATTACGAGTGGGATACATTAATAATAATTGCAAAAAAAAAAAATAGCAATGATTTCGTAACACATAGATATATTCTAAAAATTAACCATAGCTAAATTCTAAAAATTAATTAAACTAATACCTGCAATTTATAGCTTAGAAAAACCAAACCTGCAAGCACAAATCTGCAAACTAAATAATTTATGTCTAGGGTCGATTTAGAGCTTGATTGGCATGATTAGTGTTAGTCATAGACTTTGTGAACCATGTGTAATGATTGTTGGTGCGTATTTTGCATGATTTGTTGAGAAATTTTGAGTTTTGATGACGGGTTCATATATGTTAAAAAAGTGACAAAAATTGTAAAATTTGTTAGAATTTGGGGCTTTAATTTATTTACCTTGTTCTTGTGATGCCATAGACTTGTGTTTACTTCATGGTTTGATTCCCGTTCATTATTGACAAGTTTACCAATTTTTCAAGTTGATATTTTGAAGTTGTGGTTTCTTCTTCTTAATTAGTGTGAATGTTTGAAATGGTCATTTTTTTTTTTGAAATAATGTTAAATTCAAATCATGTTATGTAAAAAAATAAAATCTATGGTTTTTTTAAAACTATTGCAAGATTTATTTAATTTTTTTATAAAATTAAATTAGAATTTAAAATCATGAGGGGTTATTGTACATTGGTCAATCGTTACTCACTTAATTTACTTCATCAGGTGGCTATATTTTTCTTCTTTTTATTTTTTTTGTTTTGGTTATCACACAAATTCACCCAAAATTAAAATGTCAGATGGAAAAAAAGTAATCATCCCATCTACTCTCACCCATGCTTCTTTCTAATCACAACATTAGTGAGACCCATGCTTCTTTCTAATCACAACATCAGTGAGGGGGAAGCAACGTCAGCATAATCCAACGGCCCTTGTTCATTCAATCTGACGATCATAATCTTTTTGTGGCTCTCGTTTCGTTATTTACTCAATCTCCCTCCATTTAACTCTGTCGTCATCTTCTTCTTCCTCCCTCCTCCTCCTACAGAACACAAAAAAAAGAAAACAAGACCTAAAAACTGCGTTTATCTCTTCAAACTCTCTTTTTCCTCTGTTTTATTTTTTTTATACATACGCAAAGATTTTTTCGTTACTTAGGGGTTAGGGTTTTCCTTCAACTTAGCCTTGGTTGTTCCTCTGTTCGTCCTCTCGGAGCTACTAAAAAAAGCTTTCATTTTTTTATCCCATGCGGTCGATTTAATTAGCAACAATATATGCATTTTCTGGAGACTTCTTTAATTTGTTAGAATTTGGGGCTTTAATTTATTTATCTTGTTCAAAGAAAACAGAAATAAAACGGCAACAGACCAATTGCGGACCGTTTTTACACACAAATTGTCACATTCACACTAAGAAGTTTACCAATTTTTCAAGTTGATAATTTTGAATTATTTTGAGCACTATGAATAGTTGTGAAGTGTGGTTTGAAGTTGTGATTTCTTGCTTCTTAGTGTGAATGTTTGAAATGGTCATTGGTTGAGTTAGCTCCATTGTGCCTCATTTGTTTATTTTGTGACAATTTGAGACTTGTATTTTAAAAAAATTTCCACTGATCTTGAATGTTTAAAAGGTACAATGGCGGGAGGTTCTAAAACAAGCGGTAAGCATCAAAGGTCTGCAAACACAAGTGAAGTTCCAAGTGCACCCATATCTCCTTGGACCGTAAATGACAAGAAAGCTAAGCCGATCTCTCATATCAAAATTCATCCCACCCGTTTTGCAGATAGAAGTGTACTCGAGAAGATGGGGATACTTGAAATATTTGATGAGTTCTTCACCAACATGGAGCTTAAGGAGATTGCCACCATGGACTATCCAACATAACCCGATCTGACTATTGACTTTTTGTGCACCATATAGAATAAGTTCGCGAGTTCAAATGTCCACATTGCAAAAGAGGGCGTCATCCATTTTAAGGTCAAGTTAATGGCTTACTCAATCTTCACCCCTGAATTTACTGAAACGTATGGTTTTGCAAACAAGTCCCCCATGAGTTAGTTTCTCAAGTTCCAAGGGATTTATTATCTTTGTGATGTGCTAGCGGATGGGAAATACTTTAGCCACAAGGCAAAAATCAAGAAGGTTTCCCATCCGGTTATTCGCGACGTCATGAAGCTTGTGCATGCTCTATTTAGATGAACTGAAATGTAAACCACAACCAAGACAGAGATGTGTTTCATCTCTCAAAGATTGAAAGAGGTGTTATTGGAGAATATTGATTTAGAAAACGATGAAGGCGATCATGTGGATGATGATCTTGGAGATTATGTAAACTATGGATGCGTCTTAGCCACTTATCTAGAGATGTACAAAAATAACATCATCAAAGGCAAGACAGAGTCTACTCACATTGGCGGGATGCTCACTCCTCTCTCCACTTATCTACAAATTGCCTTATTTTACTTTGCGGGTTTACCTCAACTACTTGCATTTGGTGCACACATTGACCTTTCAACCAAGTCCCATGTCCGAGAGATTTATTTATTGATTCATGAACAAATATGAAAATACAAGAGTATGTATGCTTCACTCGGCTGAACTCACCGCTCTAACATACCACTTTGGCGTTGAATTTTCGCCAAGTGATGAAGTATGTGGAATGACACTTGATGAACCAATGTAGATTCAAGAAGACACCCGATGATCTTTACCGTCTTTACACTTATGATCTTTTCAATATATATTACACTGTATCAGATGTTTCTCAAACCCCCCTCCCCCTCCCCCGTCATTTCTAAACCTTTCCATGACTTTTCGACCCGACACAATACTTTCGGATTTCTTTGTCTTGAATTATGAAAGCGTAAAGGTTCCTGAACAATACGATCCACGATATGTAATCCCATGTTTAAGTCAATTTCTTACGACTCACGGCGTTAACAGATGCGTTATGATGGAGGAAAATAATTTATTGAAATTTGTTAATATTAACTAAGTCTAAGCTTTAAGTATATTTTATATATTGAAAAATTATTTATTGAAATGCATCTGGATTACTCGTGGATCTCAAGAATTCAAGCGGAACAGATGCAAAGACATTTTGCTGCTCAAAATATTTAAACAGGTTGTGGGATGGCTTAGTGGACGAGTTTGATCCGATTAACAATTTTATTTAAATCATCTGTTTCATAAAATTTTAATTTTTTTTTTTGCGGTTTTATATGATTTGATAATTCAAGATTTTGATAGAAATCTAACTAATCACTAATTCGGTTCACTTTGGATCCAGATCAGCCATCATGTTAATCTAAAATCTATGGTGAAACGATTACTATTTTTAACTTTCATAAACTTGATGAACTCAAACCAATATAAGTTTGTAATAAATATTATACTAAATAAATATGTTTACAAATTTAATATCCAGAACAAAATTTGAAATTTATCATTCATTTACATATTTTAGAATTTCGGTTTCTAGGTTTAATTTGTTCGAACTACGTAATTCATTACAAGACCTTAAAAAGTGAGAGGAATGAAGAAAAATTGCAGAGGATAGAGGAATGTTTTTTTTCCCCTTTGTATTAGCAAACCGCAAATAAAGAAAAAGTCTTAATGAACCACTTATTTTAGTGATAACCTCTAAATTCATGGGAACATTAATAGACGAGCATAAAGGTAATCATGTACAAATTTTTATTCACTTTGATTATTTTCGATCGTACCCTAGTTGTATCACTTGTCTTCGTTAAGAGTGAACTCCAAACTCATTTTTCTTATCGTTTGTACATGTATGTATGCACACAAAAACGGCTTATGTTGTTGTCTTTTGATCTGAAACTGGTTTGGTTTGAAAGCTGAACGTATCCGAACCTAAGACCATTCTCCCCTATCCACGGTTTTCTCCGTCTCATTATTTGTCTCTTATGTCGACATCGTCCCATGAATGCAGCCACCTCTTACAATAATCCAACCAATCAGCTATTTTAATATTCCAAATTATTGTTCTGTTTATAAAGTTGAACCACATTTCTGGGTACTACCTTCTCCAATTGTAGTAGTCAAATTAACAAAAATCAAAATTTAAAGTATAGTGGACATGCATATTTTATTCACTACAAAATTGACTCTTGGATTTTATATATAAACTGTAAACTCCCTTTTATTAATTTGTCTAATTATAATTAATATACTCCCTTTTTATTAATTTCTGAGTATTTTCAAAGCCCTATTTATGTTATAAAACAATAAATTCTTAAACCCATAATTAGTGAAAAAATAAAGAGATAATCAAGTTTTATTCTTTTTATTTCTTATTCCAGATGGACATATCTATCTCTTTCTCTCTTTACATCAAATAAGCCAAAATAATTCATTGACTGTGCGTATCAGCTTCCTTTACGTGTTTCATTTTTCTCTCTCCTTACTGTCACGCAAGAATAACATTAATATGATCACTTTGGTTTCCTCATACACTTCCGAGCAACAAAAACCCACAAGTCTCAGCTTCATTTGACCTCGTTAAAGTCTCCGTCTTTGATACTTTTCTTTTACTTCTACATCCTTAATTGTCTCAACTCTCAACAATATACTATTTCATCTTATTCTTTGTTTCATTAAAAGCTCTTAAATGGTCTAAGTTTGTTTTAATAATTTTAAACATGCATTTTCAAAGTTCTGAGATTTGAATCTGAATACTTGAAACAGATTGAGACTTTTATGAGGAATTGGACAAGAACCCGATGTCAGATTCCGTCAAAACGACGGTGGATCCGCTTTTGAAAGATTTGGATGGGAAAAAAGAGAGCTTTCGGAGGAACGTTGTGTCTATGGCAGCTGAGCTGAAGCAAGTGAGAGGCCGTTTGGTTTCTCAAGAACACTTTTTTGTTAAAGAAAGCCTTTGTAGAAAAGTAAGTCCCTTTTTATTAAATTATTAGTATGAATCTTCTTCTCACTGTTCATTGTGTTTGAGTCTCTTATTATTGATTTGTTACTGCTTTGGTAGGGTCAAAGCTCCAGTTTCAATTTTGGATTTTTAGAAATGATTTGGCTTTTTGTGATTTTGTTTTCTCTAGGAAGCAGAGAAGAGAGCTAAGAACATGGAGATGGAGATCTGTAAATTGCAGAAGAGATTGGAAGATAGAAACTGTGAGCTTGAAGCTTCAACTTCTGCTGCTGAAAAGGTTTGTTTATTTTTTCCTCAAAACCTTTTTTTGCTATATATAATAGTATATAACGTAAGACTCCAAATTTGATATTGTATCTGAAAAGTTTAGTCTCTGAGAAGTGGTACTTAATCTCAACTTTTTAAAGTAATCATTAGACTTTGGTTACTATTGGATCGATCAATGGCCCCTTTAGATCTTAGGTAAAGTAGATGAAGCTGAGTGTGGAAAAGGTTGACTGAGTTCAGTCTCAAATTTATTATAATAAATGCTGCAATGAAGCATGACCTTTTCAAAAAGAGTTCCTTCATGATTTTGGAATCTTAACTTGGTCAATTTGGGTTTAGTTCTCATTTCTAATGTTTCAAAATGTAAGAACCTGAGATGTGGAAGTGGGTCTCTGGGTGATATTGTTCTTTTAAAGCTGTTAAGTTTCAGTTACTGATCAAAAGGGTTCAATCTATCCAACTCCAGAAGCATTTACTTTCTTGAGCACTCAATGCTTTTACTTAGGAGTTTCGCTCTGTCATGGATTCGTTTGCATAGCTGCTTAATTTTGTTTTTCTGAATGTTTTTTTATTTATTCTTAACCTGATGAAAGGTTTGCACATAAAATGGGTTAAGACACTCAGCTAACGTAAATTGGGAATCATTGAGGTATTAGGGAATGTATTATTTATATTAAGAAGGCTTCTCTTATGCATTTTTAATCTTATTTTGGGAAAACAGTTTCTTGAAGAAGTAGACGATCTGAAATCGCAGCTAGCTTTAACAAAGGAAATTGCAGAAACAAGCGCTGCTCCTGCTCAATCAGCACAGCTTCAATGCTCAGTGCTAAAAGAACAACTTGACGACAAAACACGTTCTTTAAGAGAACACGAAGACCGTGTAACTGAGCTCGGTCACCGGCTTGATAACCTTCAGAGAGATTTGAGGACAAGAGAGTTTTCTCAAAAACAGCTGAGAGAGGAAGTTATGAGAATCGAGCATGAGATAACTGAAGCCGTTGCAAAGTCTGGGAAAGGCACAGAATGTGAGCTCAGGAAACTTCTGGAAGAGGTTTCTCCAAAGAACTTTGAGAGAATGAACAAGTTACTGGCGGTAAAAGACGAAGAGATTGCTAAACTAAAAGATGACGTAAAGTTAATGTCAGCTCATTGGAAACTCAAGACTAAGGAACTTGAATCTCAGGTTCAGCATCCATATCTGTACTTATTCTTGTGTTCTGTCGAGGTTTTTCGCTTATTGTCTGAAAGTTTTTAATCTTGGACTGATAAATGACCATTTTCAGTTGGAGAGACAAAGAAGAGCAGATCAAGAGCTCAAGAAGAAGGTACTGAAACTGGAGTTTTGTCTGCAAGAAGCTCGTAGCCAGACAAGAAAGCTACAAAGGGTAAAAGTCCAAGATTGATTGTGCTTTGCTATTGTTTTATGAGAAAACCAAATGATTAATTTGTATGATTGATGAATGAAACGCAGGCAGGGGAGAGGCGAGACAAGGCAATCAAAGAGCTAAGAGATCAGATTACAGGAAAACAGCTGAATGAATCGGTTTCAGGGGAGAAACCAAACTTCTGGGATACTTCAGGGTTCAAGATCGTCGTGTCAATGTCGATGTTGATATTAGTGATAGTCTCCAAAAGATGAGTTCTTTGTATCTTGAACTCTCTTTTTCTTTTTGTTGGTGTGTAAATGCAGTAGTTGCAGATAGTATAGTTAGATAATGTTGCATGTTACTCTCTGAGATTAGCTAAGAGAACTCTTACTTACACTTTTTAAGTTATTAGTTTTTGTTTGTGTGTTGAATCTTATCTTCTAAGAAAAGCAATTCTGGATTTTGGGAGAATCTAATTATTTGTTTTTTGGTGGAAGTTGAAATATTTACTTTTTGACAAATGATTCAACACACAAATCGAGCAAAGGGTCTTTCCCAGGGATCAAAATTAATCTTTACTACCTTATTGATTCCTTTAACCTTGTCCTCTTCGAATCCCACTGCCCAACTAAACTCACTGAGGAACATATTGAAAAGGAACCAACTCTTCTGAAGTGGCCAAGTGTCAACAAAGCCCGGGATTCCAAATTCTGATTTGTTTGACCGTGATCAATCGTGGTTTGATGGACCTCTAGAGGGCTTCTTTAACTTTAATCTCACAGTAAGTCTCTTATGCATTTAAATTTACTCACCCAGTAGGACAGCGTTGAACTAAACTTACTGGCCATCCTCCGTCAGTTTTATCAAGTTTTGCTGTGATGTGGGATTCACTGTTTGGCTGGGTCCTCTCTGGCAGACATTTTATGGGAAGGAAGAATCTGCTCATGAGGAGTACCCCCAGAGGATTATCCTGGGAGACGAGCTTTCCTCAGAGATCAAGGAAACAATTGCTGGGTGCCTTGACAGAGCAAAATAAAGCAAAGAGCCCATCCTACTGAAATTAGTGATTTGTCCCCATCCATCTTTGCAAAATATATATATATATATATATATATATATATTTTTAAATAAAATATTTTATATTTACGAATGGGCCTTCCCAATTTTAATTGGGCAAGGCCTTGGAACATACAATATTGGACAGGTACAAAATGGAAATAACATGAAAACGGCCCATTAACAGAAATAAGATCTTCTCCTACTGAATTAAACGTGACCTGCAGCAGTGATTGGAACAGTAATCCCGGCGAATGCGAGACCCACTCCTTTGCGGCAGAGACACTGAAGTGAACCCTTATCGGAAGCATTCGAAATCCAACTTCGGTTCAACCTTCAACGTCTCACCTGACCCTGAATAGATCTCACAGCCTGTTCTAACCACCGACAGCAGGCTCTACGGTGACGGTCCCATGCCTAGCAACCGAACACACTCAGAGCTAACCCCCATCTCCATATATGGTGATCTCTGGTATCTCCAAGCAAGGAACCCAACAACCGGTCCGGAGTAAGAAGTAAAAACGCGGCGATCTCTAAAATACTGGTTGCTCAATCCAGAAAATAAAGATCGGAACCCGCAACCGCCTACTAGATCCAAGGGATCTAGAACTGACCTCCAAGACGAGCAGCGAAACCCACCAAACCCCCACTGACTTCCGCTGCGAACCATAGCAGTCAATTGAATGTTGAGCTGCGAGAAAAACACCTTCGGGAAACCTCTGGCGTCTTCTACCAAGAGTAAACCACACAGGGTTTCCTCACCATCCAAAAGAATCCACACCGCCACAGCTGCATCAAATGGGGGAATCCCACACCACCGCCGTCGGAGAAAGAACCCTGCTTACCCATGCCTTCTAGTTGTATGCCAAGACCTACACTTAAGTCCAGCCCAGAAAGATACTCACCTGACGAAACCAAACACGAAGAAGCAAGCAACCGAACCGACTGGAGAAGGGGAGATCTGCGAAACTGATGACGAAGACCACCTGAAACCGATCTCTGAGAACATCCAAGGAGGAGATCTCAGACCTCGACACTCATCAAAGCCAAAACCCACCGGAGCCATCGACGCTTGACGAGACACTCAACCCAGATCCGCCGAAGAGAACACCCAGATCGGAGCTGTCCTCACACCCACGAGTCTCGAGGAAACTCCGGCGACCACCATAAGCTTCTCGTCGTTGCCACGCGCCAGATCTACTTTGGAAACCACCTACCTTGAACCCATAAACGGACAGAGGACAGTCGCAAACTCAGGGAAAGAGAGACGCCGGCGTTAGACTACTAAAAAAACAAAGAGGAGCCCTCTCCGGCGCCGGAAGGACAAGCCGGAGATGCAAACGGCGGCAAGAAAACTAGGGTTTCTAGAGAGAAGCGAGAAGAGAGAAGAGAGAAGAGAGAAGAGAGAAGTTTATCTTTGTAAAATATAGCAACTAGCAAGTACTCCTAGAACAAAACCTTAGTATATATATGTAAGTAAATTTATTTGAAAAATATAACTAAGCTCTTTACCAAGTTCCTCATGAGAATCTTGTGTCAAACTTATGTTGGGAAGTTTATATGTAGTTCTTAGTGATTTCTTGTTGAGCAGGGAAGCTTGTTGGAGACAATGTCGTTGACAGGTGCAATTCCATCATTTAGGATTAAAAGAATGGCTAGTGTTTGTTCTTCTTTTCTTGGACGCATTGTCTGTATCCCGCAGATTGCACCTTATATATCCAACAGAAACAAGGTTAGTTATCAGTCAACTTGAACATAGTAGTAAAAGGTGAAATCTAAGTAAACGAGGTTAATTATGAAGCCATTGTTTTGAATGTATGAAAGATCTTGAAGTCAGGCTTGGCTTGTTTTTTTTTACTAGGACAAAGATTAGTCTCATTTCAATATGATAAGAGATGGGTCAGAGACGCTATGTTGTTTTTTTCGTAAAGTCTTTTACATAAAAAAAGATTATGGCTCTGATTGGTTTCATTAATTACGATCGTTTGCAAACGAACCGCTGCTAAGATCACCAATCAACATCTCGTTTGGAGATAGCGGTTGACCATCTTGTTTGAAGATCTTGGTTGGAAAAGGTGGTTGCACCTTAGTTTTGGTGGTTGCAAACACCAACCTCAATCACTCTAGTAAACCCACGTTTGATGAATCACTCTAGATACACAGCTTTTTTTTTGGCATTTTGTTTTTGTTTTTGGTATTAGATTCTTTTTATCTGACAAAATAAAGAAAAGTAGTGATTTTACTCATACTTTTCAGAAAAAAATTTAACCTTTTTTTTTAAAAACAAAAATTATTGAGAAGAAACATCAATCAAAATTTTCTCTCTTTCTCTTTATATATGTGTGCTTCTTACAACACCATTGTCTTGATACAAGTTTTCTTCGAATACCAGAAAAAAAAAAAACAGTTTCATTTTGCTCCAAAATAGTTCTTATTTCACAATCAATATTTTAAGTCCATCCGCTATGACTTCCGAGAATCGTCCAGAATCATCACGTGGGAGATCATTATGTCCAAGATCATCTGTTTCGAATCGTGGTCCAGTAAATATCGATTGCCTTGTAAATTTGATGCATTATATAATATTAGTGAGTTATCATAAAAAATTATTCATGATGGTGTTTAGAAAGAACATTGGAATGACCGAGAAGAACAAATATTGTTGGAATTATACGAGCCTGAGATAACAAAGGTGAATTACATTGCAAATAATTTAAAAGCCCCACAACGAAAGCATATATTAACAGTTCTCGAACGGAGGACGGGTAAAAATCTTACGTGGATCAAGGTGAAGAACAAAATAGACACCTTAAAGAAAAAGCATAAGGCATGGCTTGATCTTATGGGTCGAACAGGAATTACCTCAGATTCTATTTCTGGAAGAATCACAATGGATGATGACTGGTGGGTAGACCGTGAAATGGTATGCTTGTTCTCATCCCATTAATTAACGTGTTAATTTTTTTGACCTTTATAGTTAATTAAAATCTTAAATCATTTTTTTTTTTTAGGAGTGTGAGAAGATACGTGCATTACATCGCGAACCACCAAAACAATGGGATATAATGCAACGTATAATTAAGAACCATGATGTCTCAGATCAACATATGTATGATGTTGCAGATGCACAAAGAGAGATAGAAGAGGAGAACAATGATCCTGATGTCAATGATGAATACAATACTGATGAGGTCCCGGCTACACGTGACTATATTCCTCAGCCCCTAGATGAAGATGGTCAACAACCAGACTTGTCATTCTTTGATTCACAAGAGTTGAATGCAGAAAGTCCAGTGTTACAACAAGAAGAGGTTGGTGGTCGGTCTGGTAGGCAAATATCACGACAAACCCCATATAGTACTGATGGAGCTGAAGCATCTCGAAGGAGTACTGCATCTCGATTGCGAACATCTGCTAATAGCGGTCGTGGTAGTCGTAGAAGAAGAGAGTTCGAAGGATCTTTTACTGAGGCTTTCCAAGGGATGGCGGATGCACGACGTGCTACTGTTTCTTCATTGCGTCCAGATAACGCAGAAGATTATAAGACTTTTAAAGAAGCATTTCGTGCTTTGAAACGTTTACCAATCGAGAAGTTTGGAGATTTTTGTGTGAATCAGTACGAGCTCTAAAGGGAGATGCATGGTGGCGTACCCACCATCTTAAAATGAGAGGATAGTGCAGAGCGGAAGTAAACGTACGAAGGGGCTCTGTTTTGTGAACGTGAAAACAGAGCTAGATGCAGAAGATGAAGTGACTTGGGATAGAAGAAAGTGACTTGTAATTTTTTTTTTTTTTGTGTTGACAAATATGCATTTTGTATATGTTATAACATTTATGTTTTAAAAGTTCTTTTAAAATATGTCCATACTATAAGATTCATATACTGAGCTTTATATGTTAATTTTTTTTTTCCAGGCACGTATGGAGGAGTTGCAGGCTAAAGGAATCAATAATTTGAGTCATGAAGAATTGTGTGAATTTTTTATGCTCGAAGATGAGCAGATTGATGAGCAGCTTGTGAAGCCTATAATGATGTATCACGAGCGATATTTTCGTCGGCAACCCATGCGTCGAGAAAGTGGCTTAGGATGGTTGAACATTCAAAGCCATATAGAACGTGATGATGCATCTTGCTTACATGCTGTGAGGATGCGAAGAGATGCATTCCAAAGGTTATGTCATGTCATGGAAATTCAATATGGTTTAACAGCATCTGATAATATTAGCATTCAAGAAAGTGTAGGGATGTTTCTATCAACTTGTGGGCATAACGAGGTTCAACGGACCGTAGCAAGGAATTTCGGTCGTAACCAAGAGACAGTAAATCGAAAGTTTCATCAGGTATTGAATGCGATGGAGCGACTTGCATGTGACGAATTAAAAACACCATCGTCTCAACAACTTAGAGAATATCCCCGAAGTTTACGAATTGATCGTCGTTACTGGGCATTTTTCCAAGGATTCATTGGGGCAATGGATGGGACACATGTTCCTGTACTACCACCAACAGAAGACCGTCGTATTTTTTGGGACCGTTTTGGTGAGACAAGCCTTAACATATTGGCTATATGCAGTGCCGGTCCAGTAAAAAATGAGGCCCAATACATAAATATTTTTTAAATGGATTTTATCATTTTTTAAATGGATTTTATAAGGTAAATTTTAAAAGTTGAAGCAAAATCTTAAGAGTTCATAGAATAGAGGCCTATTTTTGGAATAATACATAGATAAAAATTAAAATTTTCAGACCAAATCTTAATTTTTTTTGAAAAGTGAGACCTATATTTGCAATGTAAATGATAAGTTGGGCCTAACTTTTTTACTAAAATTTCAAACAGAATTCGAGGGCCAATACATTTGTGTCATAGGGATGTGCGGCGGGCCGGGCCTGGCTATATGTGATTTAGATATGCTTTTCACATACATATGGAACGGTGCGCCAGGTTCAGTGCATGATGCTAGAGTATTAGCGATTGCGCAACAAAACAGTCAAAGGTTTCCTACGCCTCCTCGAGGAAAATATTATCTTGTTGACTCGGGATATGCTAATAAAAAAGGTTACTTGGCACCATATAGGGGAAATCGAAGAGAAGAGGTGAGGTACCATTTAGAACAATTTCAAAGTGGTCCACCCCCAAGAAATAAGGAAGAATTGTTCAACAGATGGCATGCTTCTCTACGTTCAGTAATCGAACGGACGTTTGGAATTTGGAAAAAAAAGTGGCGGATTGTGAAAGAACTACCGAGGTATGATCTTGAAACACAAAAGCGACTTGTGTTTGTTACAATGGGTCTTCATAATTTCATTCGACGTTCAAATATTTTGGATGATGATTTTATTGATGAAGTAAGTGAAACTGGAGATCCAAATGGACAGCACGGAACTGACGAAAATGATATCAGTGAGATTGAAGAGGCTGAATCAACAACAGATGGAGCATATATGGCAGCAATTCGTAATCAAATTGCTGATATGTTATGGGCTGATCAAAGATAAATATGTAAATTTCAACGGTAATGATAAGAGAAAATTTTAATTAATATTTCTTATTATGAATTAGATAATGATTTCAGTTTTTTTAATAAGTTTTTAGAATAAATTTCATTTTTATAATTTATTACAAATTTTTAAATAATTTATGATATTTTATCTGTATAATCTATTATCATAATGACAAAACTAATTCTTTAGCACTTTAATATTTTTAATTTAACTATGTTTATATATCTTATTATAAATTAAAAAATAATTTATTACTCTAATTTTTCATTTTCAAACTAAATTAATTTAATTTTTTACTATTTATTAAAATTTATACTATTCAACCGCTACAATGTTACCAATCAAACTAAATATTCAACCGCTCTCTTCAACCGTACCATCTTTTCTATCCGCTATCTTTAACTGCTCTTTTTTCAACTGCCTTCTTTTCAACCGTTCAAAATTTTCTAACGGTCTCGTTTAAACGTGTTCACCAATCAAGCCTATGAATCTTTATTTTGAAGTCGTGGTTAACAAGTTTGAATTGAAATGTCAAATATTTTTGACTAGAACCTGTTTTAAGTCTAAGATTTTGATTATGGACGGTGTGTTTCATGCGTTTTTTCAATGCATGTGAGAGGAGAAAATTATGATTGACTATGTAATGTTTACTTTCTCTATTTTTTTTGTGTTCTTTGTTATATAACTAACAAGGGCTTTTTGTTTTTGTTTTTGGTTGTTAGTAAATTATAAGAAACAAACATGTTCCACATTAATAAATTCATATCCTCTTGTGTGTTGTTTATAATTATAACTGATTTTTCTCCATGGAATAAAATAAGAATTGTACATATGCTTTTTCCTAACTCTTATTAAATGTAGTAGGGGATAAAATCCAATAATTGAATGAATTATTGAGCTAGGTAAACTAGTTATATATATATATATATATATATATATATAGATAGGGATGGTCTCTCTCTCACCTTATCAAAAAAAGGTGGTCGTTGATTATTTTTTTCATTTCTTGCCTCTCCGACACGTTTGACCCAACGGCCCATTTTCAAGCTTGTGGTCTACTTGGTATCATTTATACTACTTTTATAGGTGTGTAATACACACATACACCTATTTTTAAAGTCAAAATTACCCTCTAACTATAGTGCATTTGAGTTTTTTTTTTTTGGGTAGGAATAGTGCATTTGAGTTGGTNGATTTCTATTTATGGAATAAAATAAGAATTGTCCATATGCTTTTTCCTAACTCTTATTAAATGTAGTAGGGGATAAAATCCAATAATTGAATGAATTATTGAGCTAGGTAAACTAGTTATATAGATAGGGATGGTCTCTCTCTCAAGTCTCACCTTATAAAAAAAGTGGTCGTTGATTGTTTTTTTCATTTCTTGCCTCTCCGACACGTTTGACCCAACGGCCCATTTTCAAGCTTGTGGTCTCCTTCGTATCATTTATACTTTTATAGGTGTGTAAAACACACACATACACACATTTTTTAAGTCAAAATTACCCTCTAACTATAGTACATTTGAGTGGGTTTTGCCTTAAAAAAGGATTAACAGATAATGGAATGGGTTCTATGTGTATTTTCCATTTACCCTCATCTCTTTGTGTTGGGGAGAGAAAAAAAAGAAGAAGAAAGGTTTGAACAGTCAAAAACTCAAAAAGAGCAAAGAAACAAAACCCAATGTAACTTTTTTGAAAATCTCATTTACTAAACTCGAAGAAATCCCATTGTTATTAATTATTTTTTCACATTTGGCCAATGTTGTTGTATTGTATTGGTATATATCACAGATAAAAAAGACTTCAAATTTATATACTTTTCTCAAAATAAAAATATTAAACGCTTGACGAGAAGGCCAGCTATATTAAACTCGTAGAGAATAAAAATTCATAATTCGGCTCACCGGAAAAAGAAAAAAAAAAAAAGTTAGAGAGGGAGGGAGAGAGAGAGAGAGAGAGATTCATAATCATCAAACCCACACACACAAAATCCTTAAATCGTACGGATCTCTCTCTTTCATATCTTAGATTTTTCTTCTCTTCATCTTCATCGATCTGAGATTTTAGGTTTTTCATCCGTAAGTATTAAAAACAAAAAAATTCTCTCTTTCCTTCAAAGTCTTGATTTTTATGCTCGTGTTTCTCATCTCGAATTGTGGGGTTTTTTTTTTTTTTTTTTTTTTAAANTTGTTATTGAAACTACCAAAAAAATTTTAGGTGTTTTTTAGCTTCAGATCTGCTTGTATAGACTAGGATTCACAATGAACTTTAATTTTTGGTTTTGAGTGGGTCTGCTTCTAGTTCTAGATCTTCTTACTTAGATGATGCTTGGGTCTTTTAAATTTGCAATTTTTTGTTTTTCCCGTTAAATAAAACAACTTTCCTTTTTCGTAGTTTTAGTGTTCTAAAATTTGCTTATTTTGAAGTTGGGTATCTGATTTTAATCACTAAGTAAGTTATCTTTGTTTTTAACCTTGAAAGAAGCTTTTTTTTTTTTTTTTTTTTGCTTTGTTGAAATTGAATTTGTAAATTTTGTTTTGTTAACTCAGTGGACTCATTTTTGTGGTTATTGTTGCAGGCTTGAAGAGTTGTAGAAAAAGAAAGAAACTAATTTTGTAGCCTGGAAAATGGCGTCAGTGGGTATAGCTCCTATTCCCGGGGCAAGAGACTCTACTACTACTGCACATGCTGCTACTGGTGTTGATAAGTTACCTGAGGAAATGAATGACATGAAGATTCGAGACGATAAAGTATGTTTCCGATGATGCGTATTGTAGTTATAGATTTCTGCTCATAGTTTTTTTGTAGAAATCTAAAATGGGTTTGTGATGATTGCTAGGAAATGGAAGCGACGGTTGTAGATGGAAATGGGACTGAGACTGGTCACATTATAGTCACTACCATTGGTGGAAGAAACGGCCAACCAAAACAGGTTTCTTGCTTCTTCTTGATCACTTGTTTTAGTTGATTCGTTTTAAGAGTTTTCTGTTTGATTTTCATTTTCCTCCAATGTGAATGCAGACGATCAGCTACATGGCGGAACGTGTTGTTGGACATGGATCTTTTGGTGTTGTGTTCCAAGTGAGTTTTGTTCGTTTATCTCTAGCTCTCTACATTTTTGTAAGATATGATCAATCATCTGACTTGGTTTCCCTTTTTTTCTTATATGATTCAGGCGAAATGTCTTGAGACAGGAGAAACTGTTGCGATAAAGAAAGTTCTACAAGATAGGAGGTACAAGAACCGTGAGCTTCAAACCATGAGGCTACTTGACCATCCAAATGTTGTGTCTCTCAAACACTGCTTCTTCTCAACCACCGAAAAAGATGAGCTTTACCTCAATCTTGTTCTTGAATACGTCCCAGAAACTGTTCATCGGGTTATCAAACATTACAACAACCTGAATCAGAGAATGCCTCTCATTTATGTCAAACTTTACACGTATCAGGTATCAATAATTGCATTTTATTATGTTTAAGAGGCAGAGGCTTTTTTCATCCAGTCACTTATCTGTTTTTTTTCTATGTTTGACAGATTTTTAGGGCTTTATCTTACATTCACCGGTGCATTGGTGTGTGTCATCGCGACATAAAACCTCAAAACTTGTTGGTATGAAAAAGCTTAATAAACCAGAACTGACAGTATACCTCGATATTTACTTTTCCTCTATTTTTAATGCCACTTTTTATTTCATCTATAATGAAACAGGTAAATCCACAAACTCACCAAGTAAAACTATGCGACTTTGGAAGTGCAAAAGTATTGGTACGTTTCATATATCTTCTCTTGAGTACATTTTTATGTGGAGAGATTAAATTCTGTCTTGTTGATAAATTTAACTCATGAAATCAGGTAAAAGGAGAGCCAAACATCTCCTACATTTGCTCGAGGTATTACAGAGCTCCTGAACTTATTTTTGGAGCAACTGAGTATACGACAGCCATTGACGTCTGGTCTGCAGGATGTGTTCTTGCTGAACTCTTGCTTGGACAGGTAAATACACTAAAATCTCATTCAAACATTTCTGCTCTGTTTTGAACTGAAATTTTGTGATTAACAAACTCTATCCTTTGTTCATGGCAGCCCTTATTCCCGGGTGAGAGTGGTGTTGATCAACTTGTAGAGATAATCAAGGTATAATCAACTAAAATAACATGTTCTTGTTATCAGTAATTTTGATGGAAGATTTGATGTTTATGTANATGAAAAAGCTTAATAAACCAGAACTGACAGTATACCTCGATATTTACTTTTCCTCTATTTTTAATGCCACTTTTTATTTCATCTATAATGAAACAGGTAAATCCACACACTCACCAAGTAAAACTATGCGACTTTGGAAGTGCAAAAGTATTGGTACGTTTCATATATCTTCTCTTGAGTACATTTTTATTTGGAGAAGCTAAATTCAGTCTTGTTGATAAATGTAACTCATGAAAACAGGTAAAAGGAGAGCCAAACATCTCCTACATTTGCTCGAGGTATTACAGAGCTCCTGAACTTATTTTTGGAGCAACTGAGTATACGACAGCCATTGACGTCTGGTCTGCAGGATGTGTTCTTGCTGAACTCTTGCTTGGACAGGTAAATACACTAAAATCTCATTCAAACATTTCTACTCTGTTCGAACTGGAATTTTGTGATTGACAAACTCTATCCTTTGTTCATGGCAGCCCTTATTCCCGGGTGAGAGTGGTGTTGATCAACTTGTAGAGATAATCAAGGTATAATCAACTAAAATAACATGTTCTTGTTATCAGTAATTTTGATGGAAGATTTGATGTTTATGTATTTGTTTGTTTTGCATTGGGGTAGGTCTTGGGAACGCCTACCAGGGAAGAAATCAAGTGCATGAACCCTAACTACACGGAATTCAAATTCCCTCAGATTAAAGCTCATCCATGGCACAAGGTAAATTAGATATTATATACACCAGATCATAATGTTCAATGTCTCTTCTTCAGTAGCAGTTTAAGTCAATGTGACGATATCTTCTCATCATGTATTCACAGATTTTCCACAAACGCATGCCTCCGGAAGCTGTTGATTTGGTCTCAAGACTTCTTCAATACTCTCCTAATCTACGAAGTGCCGCTGTGAGTATTACAAGTCAAGTTCCTGCTGTGAATCTTCTCGAAGTTTTTCTTTTTGTCTGACATGTTATATGCTTGAATTGTGAATCTGGTCACAGCTCGACACATTGGTCCACCCATTCTTTGATGAGCTAAGAGATCCAAACGCACGTCTGCCTAATGGACGTTTCCTTCCACCGCTTTTCAACTTCAAGCCTCACGGTAAAACATCTTCCTTTCTTAATGCATTTAAAATCCATCCTTGTAGAGTTTAAAAACATCGAGAGATTCTTGATCATGGACTAAAGATTGTGCCTCCTGTTGTTGTGGAACAGAGCTGAAAGGTGTACCCGTGGAGATGGTAGCTAAGTTAATACCTGAGCATGCGAGGAAGCAGTGTCCTTGGCTTGGTTTGTGAAAAACCCTAAAATGTAGCATGAACGAACACAACACTTCTATAAATCGGCCTCTCTCCTCTCTCTCTCCCTCTCTATGTATCAATATGTCACGATCTGATATGTATCCCTTTGTTTGTTGTATGAGTAGAGAAAAAAAAAAGAGTTATTACAGTACTATGCTTGGTCAGTTGGTTTATAATGTAACAGCCCACCAAGGATTTTTTTCTATCTAGAATTTCGTACTTGTATGCTTTTGTATCGTTCTTCTTTCCTCTGCAACATCAAACCTAGTAGTCTATGTTCGTCGTATTGTTTCACTGTAGCAAATTCAAGTTTCTTCGAGAAACCTCATGCGCCAATTGTAAAGCCACTTCTTCCCAGACTTGATAAAAGCCAAAAACTGTGATAATATACATACATATTATTATTACGAGGCCGTCATCGCTGTAGAAGATATGCCGTCTGGGAAATATTACTGTGACTACTGCGAAAAGGAGTTTCAAGACACTCAAGTCGCTAGAAAACGCCATCTTCAGAGCAAACCTCATCTTCGAGCTAAAGCCCTTTGGTACAGCTCTTCCTCAGGTCTGTCTCTCTTCTTTCTTCTCTCTTCGTCTCTCTCTGCTTCGCTTCTCTTTCTTAACATCTCCGTTTCTTAGATCTTAATCCACAAGTCTCCAATTTTGGGACGAAGGGTCTCTGCAATCGCTTCATTACCTCGGTACGTCTTCAATCGAATTGATTTTTTTTTTTTTTTGCTCTGTTCATCTTACCTCCTAGCAATCTCTTGGATGTGCAAAGTCTTATTCTTTCGTTGAATCAGAAGTTCTTTACATTGCCTTGTTTGTGGGTTTTGTTTTAAGTCTTATGTTCCTGTCTTAATTGGGTCTTTTGCAGAATTTTTGCCCATTCGGAAACTCTTGTAGATACTTACACCCTCAGAACAATACAGGAAGCACAGGTTAGGTCAAAACCTTTAAATACCAGCTTCGCTTTAGACATGTGGTTTCGTCTCTTTTTTTGGCCTCTTATTAAAGCGCTAAAGAAGTCTCTACTACGCCCATCCTAGATTCTGTCTTGTGTTTGTTTGCTTAAAACATCATCTTTCTTTTTTGAATTCAAAATGCAGGATTCACCAATAATACACAGCCTCATGCTGACATGATTAACCAACACATCCAAGAGAGTACTTTAAACCGTATGCGTTCTTGTTTTGTTTTTTGCCATCCAACTTCTCTTAGTCGTTTAGCATATTCACTACTTATAGAAATCTGATGTTGGAGGTTTTGATTGTGCAGGTGATTTTGTTAGCGGGAGAGTAAGAACAGGTTGGTTTGATCTTCCGCCATCTCTGAAACCGCCTCCTGAGCAAGGCTATCCTCAGCTTCCCTCTATAGACTGGGGATAGTGGCAGGGATTCAACATTGATGATTCTACATAAAAGAAAAACTAATTTTCTGCCCGTTAAGGCTCAGCCATTGGCCATAGCTTTGTCTCTTTTCGAACTCGGGGGTTGAAAGGATATCAACCAACGGTAGTGTTGTTACTTATGCTTTATAGGCACGGTTTGGACATTTGCAATTAAACACATTCATTGCTTGAGTGTCTCTGCCTTATATAAACAGAGAACCACATTTCTTATGTCTGAAAATACTCTCACAAGACTTCATTCCCTGAACCAAACTTTCAAAATATCTGACAAAGTGGGAGCAATTACCTCCTAAAGCTTAAGATTATTTAGAGTAAGCTTAAAATTATATCTTGCAGTTCGATGCATATTTGATCACAGTTTTAACAAGTTTCAGTCAAGGTAACATTTTATTAAGTATGAAGCTTCAATGTTTCAAGTTTCAAAAGGCAATTACCTTGTGTTTGGTTGATTTAGAAAAATGCAAGTGTTGGAAGCATTATATAATGAGTGAAGTCAAGGGTTTTAGTCTTAGTTTAAGGGCAATCTAGGTAAAAAGACAAATAAAATTGAGTTTCAAATTAAGTGACACATTTTTTATACTTTTTATAAAACTATGAACAATGATTTTGCAATTCAACACTATATTTTTTACTTTTGAGACTCCACATCATCTTCTCTCTTTTCCACTTAATAATTCAACATACACTCAATTTTCACACTCTAGTAGTTTAGTTTAATAAAATTAATCACTTTCTCCCACCACTTTTATCTTTTACTCTTATTTCTTTTTATGTTTTTGATTTCCTGATTACATATTTCTAAACCTTATAAATATCTTATAAAACCTTGTAAATATCTTATAAAAATTTATAAATACTTGGATCGAGTATCTGAATAGTAGTGACTATTCTGAAATAACTAAGAGTATAATATTTATAATACTTTTTTATTTTTTATTTTTATTCTAAATTATACTAGGACTCAGACCCCCCGCGATGTCGCGGGGAAAGTATTTTAGAAAAAAAGAAATGAAATTCACAATTTAAAATTATACATTATGAAATCATTTGAATATAATAAAATAGTTTGAATACATAAACATTAAACATAAACTGTTAAAAACACAATCATCAAAATGTAAGCTTATAACAAAAAATATTATATAGTTAGATGCAACTTTACAAAAAAATATTGTTTAAAGTATCATAAATATAAGGTTTTTTTATGAAGAATTATGGTAAAGCTACAATTAAAAAAATCATTATGACAAAGTGATCCTAACTGAGAATATTGAACTAATGGTTGTTATGAGTAAATATAATTTTCTATTAAATAATTATAATTAAAAACAAAATAATGTATATTTTAAATATTAAAATAGTTTCTAACGAAAAGTTACGATAAATAGACGCAACGCAACAAAAAATATTCTATATTAAGTTTTATTAAATTTCTATATTGCTATAATTATTTCTAAAATTTTAGTTAGATTATAAAATAACGTTGAATATTAGATATTAATATTCAAATTATTTAGATTAAACATAAAATAAAAAATTTGTTTCAACGAACAATGATTTGTTAGTTATTGATGAAAAGAAAAATATATAGACAGTTCAAAAGACATGACTATTTAAATAGACACACCTATTAGAACGAAAAGTTGTGATGAAACAATATGAATAAAATATAGTGAAAAGACACAACTCTAAAATGAACAGATACAACTGTTTGAGTTTTTTAAAAAGGAATAAAAAATTTTTCTTACAAAAAAATACTAAGCTAAGTCGCAACTGTTATTCGTATTTATTCAGATTGTTATTTTTATTTTTAAATATTAAACTATTTTTTTAACAAAAAGTTACGGTAAAAATAGTTGCAACTATAAATTCTATATTAAGTGTGTTAAATTTCTCTACTGCTATAATCATTTCTTAAATTTTAGTTAGATTATAGAATAACACTGAATAGTAGATATTAATATTTAATTATTTAGATTCAATATAAAATGGAAAATTTTGTTTCAACGAACTTGTTATTTACTGATGAAGAGACAAATATAAAGAGAGTTCAAAAAACATGACTATTTAAATAGACACACCTATTAGACCGAAAAGTTATGATGAAAAGAGATAAATAAAATATAGTGAAAAGTCAAAACTTTACAATGAACAGATACAATCGTTTGAATTAAAAAAAAATTATGAAAAGGTGCTACGAAAAATCGCAAATGTTGTGTTTGCACTTGATTTCACCTAATAATCCATATAAACTGCTTTTAAATAGAAGACATCTTTATGACCATACTAAGAAGTCAAATTTAAAAATTCCCTATATAATCCATCTAACTCTTGAAAAAAAAACTCGAGTTATTTTCATGAAATTCTTATATTTAAAATTAACTCAAAGTTGTAAATTAGATTCGTCATTCTAAAAATCTTTTGTTAAATCAAGAATTGAAGGAATATTTTTATTTTTAAAAGAATGAATGCCAGAGAATAATTTAGAAAGGTGTAAATACTGTTGATATTGAAATTTTATATTATTTTGTGTCATGGCAAAAAATGAAAACAGTTCAAAAAACAAATATATCTAGATTTCAAAAGATACAAATATTCGAATAAATACAACTTTACAATGAATAGTTGCAACTTTTACAAAAAAAACTGTTATAATGAACAATCACAACTTTTTGTAAAACACACAATTTAATTTTTCTACAGATTTTTTAAAAATATATCCAAAAGGTACAGTTGAAAAAACACAACTTTTGGTGGTATTTATTCGGATTGCTATTATATATAGACATTAAATTTTTATATTTAAAATTAACTAAAAGTTGTAGATTAAATTCATCATTCTAAAATTTTTTGGTTAAATCAAGAATTGGAAGAATTTCTTTACTTTTAAAAGAATGAATGCTAGAGAATAATTTAGAAAGCTGTAAAAACTGTTGATATTGAAATTTTGTATTATTTTGTGTCATGGGAAAAAAAATAAAAACAGTTCAAACATATAGATTTTAAAAGATATGAATATTCAAATAAACACAACTCTACAATGAACAGTTACAAAAACCATTACAATGAACAATCGCAACTTTTTGTAAAACGTACAATTTAAATTTTTTACAGATTTTTTTTTAAAAATTATTCAAAAGGTACAATTGCAAAAACACAATTTTTGGTGGCATTTATTCGGATTGGGTTTAAATATATTGAAAAGTCAAATCCAAAAACTCACTATGTAATCCATCTAACTCTTGGAAAAACACTCTAGGGGGAGGGTGTATTCAACTTGATATTTTAAGTGATTTGTGTAAAATTTACAAATCCTATGTTATTCAATTATGGATTTTAAAAAGTCCATTAAAATCCATTGTTATTGAACTGATAATTTAAAAATCTACTTTAAAATCCACTGTTATTCAAAATAGTTTGTAGATTTGGATTTTAATAAGTTTTAGGGATTCTAGAAGATTTGAGAGGATTTGTTTAGTTAAAAACACAGAAATCTAAATCTCATGGTTTTAGGTGGGATTTGAAAGAATTTTACCATAAATCATATCAACTTCCCTAAAATCTATAAAAAATCCAAATTTCATAAATCCCATAAAATCCTTCAAAATCATGGTTTCAATACACATTAATTTTTTTTTATATTTAAAATTAATTAAAAGATGTAAATTTGATTCATCGTTCCAAAAATCTTTTATTAAATCAAGAATTAAAGGAATATCTTGATTTTTAAGAAAATGAATGGTATAAAATAATTTAGAAAAATGAAAAAACCGTTGATATTGAAATTTTAGTTGATTTTGTGTCATGGCCAAATAAATGAAAACAGTTCAAACAAACAAATATATATAGATTTTAAAAGATATGAATGTTCCAATCAACACAACTTTACGATGAGCAGTTGTAACTTTTCATAAATAACAATTTTAATGATCCATCACGACTTTTCAGAAAAAATTCAAAAAGTACGATTGAAAAAACACAACTGTTAGTCGCATTTATTTGAATTGTTATTATTATATAGATTTTACATAAAAAAAATATTGATTTTGTGATATCAAATCCATCATCCTCGTCAACATGCTCCGACGTCTTTTCCAGGTAGATGAGGTGGCTCCATCTAGTTATGATGTCGTATCAGTCTTCTTATGGCATCGTCTTCCTCCAACAATCATCGTCTCCGGGATCGTCTTCCTCCAGCAATCGTCATTCCGATTTTGAAAGGCATTGAATGAAACTAAACACACCTCAACTCCTTCTTTACCAGATGCGGCGGCGGAGACAGACGTGTAATTGAAATCAGGATCGAGGCTAAGGTAAGGGAAGATAACGAGACAGAAGAATCCTAAATGATCAGATTGAGATCTCATTCCATTAAACTTTTATATTTAAAATTAACTAAAATATGTAAATTAGATTCATCATTCCAAACAACTTTTATTAAATCAAGAATTAGAGGAATTTCTTGATTTTTAAAAGAATGAATGCTAGAAAATAAATTATAAAAATTTATAAACTATTGAGATTGAAATTTTAGTTGACTTTGTGTCATGGCAAAAAAAATGAAGACAGTTCAAACTGACAAATATATATATATATATATATATATATATATATATATATATATTTCAAAAGATACGGATGTTCCAATCAACACAACGTCAAAGTGAACAGTTGTAACTTTTCATAAATAACCGTTTTAATGATCCATCACGACTTTTCAGAAAATATCCAAAATGTACGATTGAGAAAACACAACTGTTGATTTGGGTCGAGGAGAGGGTGGAAGGTGCTGATTTGGGTCGGGATACTTTTCAGTTTAACTTTGAGACAGAGGAAGACCTTCAAGGTGTGTTAAGGAATGGTCCTTACCACTTCGATAATTGGATGTTATCCTTGGTTCGATGGGAACCTATCATCTCAGATACTTATCCCTCTGCCATTAGCTTTTGGGTTAAAGTATCGGGGATCCCTATGCATTTCTAGGAGGTTGCTACCCTGCAAGCTATTGGTAAGAAGGTGGGGATACTTCGTGATGTTGATGAGGAAACTGGTAGTTTATTGGTGACTATCAACGCTTTTAATCCTCTCATTTTCCATCTGCTGGTCCCATTTAATACTGGTGATGAGGTGGTGGCCTTGCTAGAGTATGAAAAGTTGTTCGGTTATTGCACCCATTGTTTAAGGCTCACACATGATGTAAAAGTCTGTCCAGAGTTGAGTAAGAATGAGGGGGGGTCGTGGTCAGGGGGACGTCGCTGAGAGGAGGGGAGGTTCGTGGAACCAACCTTTGCTAAATCCGAATGTTCAACATTTTGAGGGTGGCTGGGAAAATCCAAGGAAATTTGCTAAGCGGTCTCTAGACTTTAATTCAGAATCTTCTCGAGACAGAGATCAACATAAGATGCATTTTGGTGAGAGTTCAAAGAATGGCTTTAGATATCAGACTAAGAATCAGGGAGATTTGGGTCAGGAATGGGGTTATGGGCGTTATGCAGAGGCTAGAGAGGGTGCTGGTACTTCCATGGTTCACCAGTTACGTTCGCATTCCTCTAGAAAGGGGAATGGTCCTGCTTGGCCAAACCCCTGTATCAGGCGAAACAAAAGGTTGATTCGCAGGTTAATGTTGCACAAGAATCAGTCATCCCTACGGCTGATGATTTGGTGGATCGGGAGAAGGATTCACTAATGGAGGATGCAAATGGGATGAGTGGTGGTGACATCGAGGCTGGTTTCTCGGTGAATTCTGATGACTTACTCGAAGATGGGGAGTACCAGGAGAGTGAGGCTACGGGTCAGGTTGAGGATACTGGTGCTGATGATGATGGTGTTAAGACGGATACGGAGAAGGGCGTGTCAGAGTCCGCGGACGAGGCTACACAAGGTACTGTTTCTAATTCTTCTTCCTTTGTTGAGGATTTGGGGATTGTTAATCAGGCTATGAATGATATTGAATTGGGCAATTCTAAAGTTATTAAGGTTAAGAGGTTTGGTTGCTCTGGGTCTAGGGGTGGTAGGGGGGATAAACGACATACTGTAGCTCTTGCTTCGCCGGGTAAACGGTTGTTAGCTAAAACTTTGTTGTTGAAATCTGCAGGTGACGTGGGTAAGAATAGAGGGGCTGTCAGGCCAAATCAGAAGAATGCAGAGGGTGGCATTATGGGAGGAGGAACCCGCAAACAGAAGAAAGGGATGGTGGCTCTCCCGAAACCGCCGGCTCAAACGTGAAGATTATGAGTTGGAACTGTCAGGGCATTGGTGCGGATCTGACAGAGAATTATTTACAGGATTTATGGAAGCAGAATAAACCAGATATTTTTTTTTTGTCAGAAACAAAAAGATGTTTTTCTTATTTACAAAAGTTCCAGAATAAATTTCATTATCATCATTTGTATACGGTTGAACCTTGTGGGTCGAGTGGTGGTTTAGCTATTTTTTATAATAATAATATAAAACTTGAAGTTCTTGATGCGTATGACCGGTTGATAGATGTTAAAGCCTTTTTGGGATCTCAAGTCCTTTATATTTCTTTCGTATATGGTGATCCTGTGCCCGGGTGTAGACAGGAGGTTTGGGACAACTTAATTCAAATTGGCTCAAATCGGAAGGATCCATGGTTTATGATTGGTGATTTTAATGAATTAGTCGGTAATCATGAAAAATCGGGAGGTGCAATAAGACCGGCTTCATCCTTCATTCCCTTTATCTCTATGATCCGTGAGTGTGGTATGTTAGACTTTCCGTGTTATGGGGATTTACTTTCCTGGCGAGGTAATCGCTGTAATAACCAGGTTGTCTGGTGTAGGTTGGATCGCGCTCTAGGGAATGAAGATTGGCATTCGCTTTTTCCTTGTTCGCGAGTGGATTATCTGGATATGATAGGTTCTGATCATCGCCCTATCTTAGTCTCTTGTGCAAGATCTGGAGGTCGGCGCTTCCGTCAATTTCGTTTTGATAAGTGTTGGATGGGGAAAGAGTGGTTTTCTGGGGCCGTAGAATCGGGATGGAATCGTACCAGAAACTTTAGGATACCGGTGTTTGTGGAGAAGATCAAAAATTGTAGGAATTCTATTTCATGGTGGAGAAAGCAGAATGTTCCTAATAGAAAAACTCTTATATCTTCACTAAAGACGCTTTAGAGGAAGCTAAAAGAGATGATTCTATTTCGCAAGCGGAAATTCACATTATTGAGAAGAAGTTAAAAGATGCTTATTATGATGAGGAATTGTATTGGCAACAGAAAAGTCGTAAATTTTGGTTGCGGGTTGGAGATAAGAATACTAGTTTTTTTCATGCTTCCACTAAACAGAGGAGGGTTAGGAACAAGATTGTAGGGCTGTTTGATTCAGAGGATGTTTGGGATGAATCGAGTGCGGGTATGGAGAGGATTGCGTCAGAGTATTTCAATAGTCTTTTTGCACAATCGGATGTCTATGGTATTTCAGAGATGGTACAAGCGGTCAATCCTTTTGTTACAGAGCGTATGAATGGGGAGCTAACTAAGGATATCTCAGAGATCGAAGTTCGTAAGACTTTATTTGCTATGCACCCAGAGAAGACTCCGGGATCGGATGGGATGACCGCACTTTTCTTTCAGAGGTTATGGCCTCATCTTAAAGGGGATCTAGTTTCCCTGGTTAGGGATTTCTTTCGGACTGGTAAGTTTGATCCCAGAATTAATGAAACTAATATTTGTCTGATTCCAAATTTTGAAATGCCTAAAAGGATGGCAGAATTCAGGCCTATTAATTTGTGTAATGTGAGTTATAAGATCATATCGAAGATTCTTTGTTTCCGGTTAAAAAAGATTCTGCCCTCGATTATTTCTGAAACACAATCGGCCTTTGTTTCTGGTCGGTTAATCACAAATAATATTCTGGTGGCACAAGAGATGTTTCATGGTTTACAGACCAATAGGATGTGCAGTTCAGAATTTTTGACTTTCAAAACTGATATGAGTAAGGCCTATGACCGAGTTGAATGGGATTTTTTGAAGGCAGTCCTCATAGGGCTAGGTTTTGATTCCAGATGGATCACTTGGATAATGTGGTGTGTGAGTTCGGTATCCTACCAAGTGTTGATTGATGGTCAACCCCGTGGCTCCATATCGCCAAAACGGGGTCTGCGACAGGGGGATCCTTAATCCCCTTTTCTGTTTATTCTCTGTACTGAAGTGTTGATAGCGAATATCAAAAAGGCTGAGAGGGAGGAAAAGCTCTCGGGTATTAAGATTGCTCGAGATTCCCCCTATTTCTCACTTGCTGTTTGCGGATGATAGTCTGTTCTTTTGTAAAGCGGATGAAAAACAATGTTCAACGGTTATGGATATTATAGGCAACTATGGTAAAGCCTCCAGCCATGAGGTAAATTTAGATAAATCCTTTATTATGTTTGGTAAAAAAGTGTCTTCAGAGGTCAAGGACAGGGTAAAATCTGTCATTGGAATCTCGAAGGAAAGGGGTATGGGTTCCTATTTGGGAATTCCAGAGAATCTCGGCGGATCGAGAGTTCAAGTCTTCGGTTACGTTCGAGATAGGTTGAATGATCGGGTGAATGGTTGGACAACAAATTTTTTATCTAAGGGTGGGAAGGAAGTTCTACTAAAGTCGGTGGCTTTGGCCCTTCCTACGCATGTTATGTCTTGCTTTAAACTCCCTCAAGGGTTAACAACCAAATTGACGAGTGCGATTTCAAATTTCTGGTGGAGTTCTGTTGGGAAAGATCGGGGGCTTCACTAGGTGGCTTGGGATAAAATGTGTACAGATAAAGCTGAGGGAGGTTTGGGTTTTCGGGATTTGGAGACTTTTAATGACGCTTTATTGGCTAAACAGTATTGACGTTTAATTCAGTTTCCAAATTCCTTATTTGCTGAAGTTTTTAGAGGACGATATTTCACGAATAAACACCCGTTGATGGCAGAAAAACCTTATTCTCCCTCTTTTGGGTGGAGAATTATTTTCTCAACTAAAAGTTTAGTGGAAAAAGGTGCCCGTTGGACAATTGGGTCAGGGTTCAACATTTCGGTTTGGCGTGACCCCTGGATCCCTGGTCAACATCCTCGACCTGCAAATGGTAGGGGACGGCTACTACACCCAAATCTAATTGTAAACCATTTGATTAATCCACGGACTAAAGAATGGCATGTACCTATCCTTCAGGAATATATGGATCCGGAGGATATTCAAATTATTTTGAGTTTGCCTATTAGCAAATCTCTTAGACCAGATCGATTGGTGTGGCATTATACACAATCTGGTCGGTACTCGGTTTAGTCAGGTTATAAGGTAGCTCAAGCTATGAAGACTGAAATTGATTATGGTCCCAACTTAAATGACTTGAAGGCAAAGGCTTGGGATCTTCAGGTACCGCCTAAAATCAAACACTTTTTCTGGCATATCGCATCGGGCTCTCTTCTGGTGCTGGTGCAATTAGCTTCTTGGGGAGTTAATTGTGATACGGTATGTAAGCGATGTGACTTAGAGGAAGAGTCTATTAATCATACTTTATTTGAGTGTCCTCTTTCCCGCCAGATTTGGGAGAGGATTTTTGATGGCTCAGACACGGACAAGCTCCTGTCTGGTTCGATTTATTCAAACTTGGACTTCATATATGGCAAAAGTTTAACCCCTATGGCTTTAGGCGTTACTCATAGTTCGATACCGTGGCTAGTCTGGTTCTTATGGAAGGATAGGAATAAAAAAGTTTTCCAAGGGTTACAATCAGAGCCAATAGATATCATTATTCACGCTTTACGTGAACAATTGTGGTGGGAGGAAGCCCAAATAGATCCAAGGATTGATTCCGTTATGACGGATTCCTCGCATGATCCGGAGTTGTTAATTCATAGTCAAGTTGATGGTTGGTGGAAAGCTACAGAAACACATTCAGGTTTAGGATGGTGGTGTGGTGATGGTGAGAATCAGACTTTGGTTATGGGCGCCAGATGTCAACGTCGCAGTGCATCCCCTCTCCATTCAGAGCTTGAAGCATTGTTGTGGGCGATGGAGTGTATCCTTTCCAGAAGGATTAATTGTCGGAGGTTCGAGACAGATTCTGCAGAGTTACTTTCGATGGTGCAAGCTCCGGAGGAATGGCCGGCTTTCTCAACGCTTCTTGATGAGTTCCAGGTGCTTAGTGTCTCCTTGCCTCCTTTTACCCTTTCCAAGGTCCCAAGTGTCTCCTTGCCTCCTTTTACCCTTTCCAAGGTCCCAAGTGTCTCCTTGCCTCCTTTTACCCTTTCCAAGGTTCTTCTAGATTATTATTATCAGATACCATTTTTGTAAACACTTTTCCTCCTGTTTGGGCAACCAATAGAGAAGTTTTATTTTAATTAATTTTAGGTTGAAAAAAAAAAAATACAACTGTTGGTCGCATTTATTCGGATTGTTATTATTATATAGATTAATGATCCAAGCCATCTTTTTCTCTCTTTTTTTTTTCAAATAAACGCTTTTAATACCCTAAATCAATTTATAGACTCTAGTTTTTTTTTCTTCCTAATGACAACCAGCTAACTCTTTCATTAATTGAAAAGTTACAAAGAGTTTTTGACTTTTTTGAGTTTTATATACAATATACTCCACAGATGAGAGTATAAGAGGTGACTTTATCTCTTAATTACAATTGATCAACAAAGGAATAGATGTAAATGATGCTCATTTTCCCAAATTAAAGTTAAATGCTTCCAAATATATATATATATATATATATATATATATAATACTAATAGGTTAATGTTTTCATAGATTTCACGCATTTATTCCGATTGCTATTATAAATAGACATTAAATTTTTGTATTTAAAATTAACTAAAATTTGTAAATTAGATTCATAATTCCAAAAATCTTTTGTTAAATCAAGAATTGGAAGTGTTTCTTTACTTTTAAAAGAATGAATGCTAGAGAATAATTTAGAAAGCTGTAAAAACTGTTGATATGAAAATTTTATATTATTTTGTGTCATGGCAAAAAAAATGAAAACAGTTCAAACATATAGATTTCAAAAGATACGAATATTCGAATAAACACAACTCTACAATAAACAGTTGCAACTTTACAAAAACCATTACAATGAACAATCACAACTTTTTGTAAAACGTACAATTTAATTTTTTTACAGATTTCTTAAAAAATTATCCAAAATGTACGATTGAAAAAACACAACTTTTGGTGACATTTCTTCGGATTGGGTTTAAATATATTGAAAATTCAAATCCAAAAACTAACTATGTAATCCATCTAACTCTTGGAAAAACACTCTAGGTATTTTCATTAAATTTTTATATTTAAAATTAACTAAAAGATGTAAATTAGATTCATCGTTCCAAAAAACTTTTGTTGAATCAAGAATTAGAGGAATTACTTGACTTTTAAAAGAATGAATGCTAGAAAATAATTTAGAAAAATATATAAACCTTTGAGATTGAAATTTAAAAAAATGAAAACAGTTCAAACAGACAAATATATATAGATTTCAAAAGATACGAATGTTCCAATCAACACAACTTTATAGTGAACATTTGTAACTTTTCATGAATAACTGTTTTAATGATCCATCACGACTTTTCAGAAAATATCCAAAATGTACGATTGAAAAAAAACAACTGTTAGTCGCATTTATTCGGATTGTTATTGTTATATAGATTTTTTGTAAGTAACAAAGACGAAAAATAGAGATACTTATTACTAAAAAAAAATTACCAGAAAACTTGAAATTGATATTTTGATATATTTTAGAGTAGCAAAGAACATTGATTTGAAATTGATAGTATATGGGTAGTGAAAAGAGTAATTAGTTGAATTCTGGGTGTTTAAAGGATTATGTGGCAGTGATTCATCTTCTTCTCGTTTTTCAACATGTCATTTCAAGTTTCAGCACCCTAATTCAACATTCTCACTATACATATTTAACCATTGAATAAAAACTTCAACATGTTCGTTGTAAATGGTATTATCTGTATTTATTTTTTAAATATGTACTCTTTCTAATTTGGTTATTTAAGGTTTTTTTTGGTCTTCAAAAGATTATATGAAATTAAAACAAATGATTTACATTCATCGGCCATTTGTAACAAACTAAGTCACTCGTCATAAATTTGCTATGTTGTGATCTGCATTCCTCTGTATTTTAGCTGCTGTTTCCAATTATTTTCCTATTTCTTTGTAAATATTTTTTTTTTGTTCATCAATTAAATTTGAAAGTTCATAAAAAAGAAATGCATAAGTGTACAACTACTATAATTTTAGTTCTTTTTTTACTAATTTTTTTTTCTTTTTAGTAGGTGTTGCATTAAAATGAAAGCACAAGCTTCTATCACAAAATTAAGTTTTTAGAATATTATATATGATCCAACTTGAAAGATTTTAAACTAATTTTCGAGAAAAACTCCATATTGTTGGGAGAAAAGCTAAGAGAAATCTAACGAAGAATGAACACATAAAGATGGTGAATGATTGTAATCATTCGGGAACTGGGTTAAAAAAACTTCAAAGATCTTGTTTTGTAAATTAATTTTATGATAAATTGTTTAAAATGTTCAATTGACAATATACAAGTTTTGATTTGGTTATAATTTTCATTCGTAAGATGAATATTTTGTGCAATATAGGTCCACATGAGTTTTTAAAGTTCTATATAACATTTGAAGTGATTCCGGACCTTAAATTCATGGAGTACATATTCATTTTTTTTTAACTCAAAAAAAATATTATATGTATCTAGAAATCAAATTTATTGCCCAATATTATCATAAATCGAGATTAATAGCACATATTACAATTTCCGCACATATAAAATAATATTATGATTAACTATTATTATATTAACAAGAGTTTGATGAATGTGGTTTCACTTTTTATTCCGCTCCAATTAAAAGATACCATTGCAAATGGTGTCGTCGCTTTCATGGAAAGCCGGTTAAAGATGATGCTGTCAAGCTTCGCATGTGTTTCATGATGTTGGGTAGAGTTATAAATGGCTGGTTACCTCGAAGCATTCTGGTGGTGACCGGTGATTGCAATCTCCGTCACGCAATGAAGAAATTAAGATTCCATAGCTACAATATGTATCTGGTGAAACCCGTAAATACAAAAAGCTTTGGAATTGGGTAGATTGAGTTTTTGAGAGTATTATTGTCAGGTTTATTTAAGCCTTTTCACAGTAGCTGCTATATTCAACAATATGATGTCTTATCTTAATGCCAGTACCTAATCAATCAAAGGAATTTGGATTCATTAGTTTAAGTCTTTTATTAAAAGGTTTTGGATATTATACTCAAGCCCATTACCATTCTCTTTTGTCTTTTATATCGTTTACAAAAATTTCACCAACAATATTTTAAGTTAATTTATTCTGATTGAAATTTAAATTCCTTCTTTTATATGGATACTAGATAAAGACTCTTCTGATGTACGAGAGTTTTATAAATAACGTTATTTATAAGTTTTATTTTTGCTATAATATACTGATTTATATTCATTTACAAATCTTTTATGTATGTTACCATTAAAAACGTATTTTTACACCTAAATATACTATATGTTACAAATATATTATTTTCCACCACCTAGAAAATGTCTGTATGAACACATTAAGCCAACTATTATATGTCTTTTTACTATCACTTTTGCATAGTTTTTGTAATTACTAAAATTATCGGCTCAAAAAACATTTCGAATAAAAAATATATTACATAGTATACTAATCAACGATGTAACATCACAATAGTGTGTGACCAACTATAGAGAGAATCTCAGCTCCGCCCGCCTTCTTTATGGAGAGAACCTTGCGTCCAACCTCCTCCACCATTGATAGAACCTCGGCTCCGCCCTCCTCATGTGTAGAGAGAACATGTTCACATCTTTTAGCTATCTCAAAATAGTTTGCTCCAACAACCAATGAAACTAAAGACCCTTTTCTAACGTCATAAAATATTTTGATAGTAACTAATGTTAAGTTTTTCAATGTATTCGTGGAAGTGTCTTTGACACACCATGATGTAGCCTTTGTCTCTGGAACGCCCCGATTGCCACCTTGCTTAGGAGCTCTATGTCCACTCCCAGTCCGTAAGCCCACCTTCCTCAGTGGGCTCCACATCTACTTCTAGCCCACCCATATCCGACTGCCGGTTTATTATGTCCTGGAGGTTTTAAATACTTACCCCTATAAATCACCATATGATTTTTTCCTATATTTTGTCCTCACTCCCATAGTTCCGACAATCACTTCCCGAAAGGTCACCCATCCTGAAACTACTCCAGATCAAGCACGCTTAACTCTGGAGTTCTCTCAGGACCCTTGATCGAAAAGATAAGTGCACTTTGGTGACATAGGTGGCCAAATCAATTCTTTTAAGGGAATTTTGCACCCACACCCACTTTCTCCAAAAGTATTAACACTCACACCCACTTTCTACTACTTATATACTTTTTTCAAGTTTAATTACAAATTACCCCTCACTCCTTCTAACCTCTTCTATTTTTTCTCTGTCTCTCTCTATCTCTCTCTCACAATTATTCAACTAAACAATACATCTTCTTCTTCCTTGTTTTGCTTTTGCTCATCCATTGAAAGAGAAAAGCTTATTTATGTTTATCTCTCTTTCTCTCTCACATTCCTTTTCTAAAGTTTTCAAAAACCATTCCAACAATGGTGGAAATCTAGAGAAGGTGAAATCTTTAGATCTTTTTCCTTATGACTTTAGATTATATGAAATTCGATCTGGGTTTTCTTAGTTTTATTGTGATTTTACTGATTAATTGTGGTCTTGTGAACTTTTTAATATTGAATTTGTTTTAGTTCGATCTGGGAAAAAGTTTGAGTTTTGTTGTGTGAGAGTTATTCATTACTTATATTGTATCCACAAATAGTTATCCGTTTGGATAAGTTTGACAAATAATGTATCCACAAATATTGTATCCACAAATAGTTATCCATGTGGACAAATATCGTATCCACAAATTGCACTATAACCCCATATGTTTCCATATGGACATGTTGTCATAGTCACCTGAATTGATGTGTATTGCTTCTATTATGTATGAATAAACACAAGTAATTATCTATTAACAATACTGCAATTGACTATCTACTTATCATTGAGCAAATGTTCAACGACAAATGGATACTTTATAATCTAAAAATTCATCAAAAATATAGCAATATATATCTTAAAATGTAGAAAAAATATAATCATAACATATTGTATATAAATAAATAGATAATTTGTTTTATGATAACCATTTAAAGTGTTAATAACAAAAAGAGAAAAATAGAGAAAATAAGGAGAGAAAGAGGAGAGGGGCAAAATTGTCCAACTAACAATGACACCTAAGCAGCAAACTTAAGAATATAACAAGTTTGTAAAGTGGGTGTGGGTGCAACAAGTTGAATCCAAAGTGGGTGTGGGTGCAATAAACCCTTCTTTTAAAACCTAACTTAACACATGTCAAAATCTGGTTAATGACTAACTTTCAAAACCCAACTTTATAGAATAAAATATCGATGTTTATTCCTTGAGTAACATAAGTACCAAAATTGAAAATCAACAGACAAACTATATATTATTTTCAGTTTTATTTCTCTATAGAAAATGATTTAGATGAAAATTTACGCTGTCATTTTGGCTATGAGAGTTGCTTTTGATCTAAAGCTAAAGTTTTCATGTTTGAAATAACTTATAAAAAAGTGGATCTCACTACAATTAAACCATAACTTCAAAACTGAACAAGACTTTGTATTTGCTCTTTAAAAAATATAACATGAAGTTGTACAAGTTTTCTGGAAGTTTCCACGCCACTAAATTCACATTGGACTAGTTTATGAATCTTATTTGATAATGTACTCTTAGACTTGCTAAGTCATACCAGGTATTATATATAGGGGAAAATATAATACTAAGTTATTAGTAAATCTCATTGTGAATTTCGAAAGTGGAACAACAACACTGCATCACTGTGAGAGAAGAAGTACCACTGATCGCCCCAGCAATAGCTATGAGGGTCAAAAAAATACAATTATTTTCATCATACCCTAATTCATGTTTATTCTCCTCGCTCGCCGTCACGGACTCACGAACTCACGACCACCATCTCCTTGGCACAACCACCACATGGTTCATCCTCAACATCGCTTAGTACAGCAGCAACCTATTCTAAAAAGACATCTACACTGCAATCGGATGGATTGATCCCCGCTGCCGAAACGGTGAACACTATCCACGAAGTTTTCACCGTCTCCAAAGCTTCAACACTAATCGCTCTCTGCAGCACCGTTCCCGCTAAGACAAGGCTGAGATCGACTTGTCATGGATATCTACGGCGGCTGGTAAGGCGGGTTCGATTGTTCGAGCTTTCGGGCGCAGAGTTCAAATTCGGAGAAGACTAATGCTGGTTATCCTCCTGGGATTGGAGTTAGGAACTCGTTGTTGATGCTTGGTGCTATTACATTTTATGGGGATTGTTTTCACTATGTTGGTTCCTGAATCTAAAAGGAAGTTCTTGAAGAGATATTGAGAGAAGAAGATGAGGAACAGATAGGCGGGAATGCGACGGAGATGACTGTTCCGATTTGATTTTTTTTTTAATAACTCAATATATTAATAAATCCCTTGGTCTGTTGTTGATGGCATTGATCGATTGTACAAACTTATCTAATCATGAATTCATATATTCCTATGTTTTTGTTTAATGCACGATTCTGAAGAAAGAAAGCAGATTTGAAAGTGCTTCAAATCTGTTTAAATTAAAAATAGAATTGTTTAAATTAAATTGTTTAAACAAAATTTGCATTTTGTAAAAACAAAATTGTAATAAAAATAAATATTAAATAAAATTAATTTTAAATCAAATAAACTTATATATTAATGTCATATTATTTAAAATTAATTATTAATTGATATAGTAAGGGTAAAAACGAAATTTTATTTTTGTCAAAAAATCTTAGGTATGAAACTAACAAAATTTATTCATTTAGGTATTAAATTGCACGTTTTAATTAAATGATGTATTTTTCTTCTAACTAAAAAAACGAGGTATTAAACATGCAAAAAAAAAATAGATAAGATATTTTAAAGCTTTTTTCCTTTATTATTTTTATCTAAAGGGAATAATAGTATTTAGTTGTTTTTGGGTAAATAGCAATCATGATTTTCTTTTGTTATTAAATAAAGGAGATAATGGAAGGTGTTTTGTTTTCTCTAATTCCACTGTTGAGGATAACATTAGACTGATTATTTAAAGCTACGCCACGTCGATTTAGGAATAGCTGAGTTGTATAATTTGTGTTAGTTCGGTAGGTCAAAGGTTAAGAGTTACGAAGGTGCACCTGAAATTCATTTCAATCACCACAACGACCAAAATAATTATTCTCATCACCAGTTTCTATACTCAGAAATTATATATCTTCAAATGTTTTAGTCACACGATTCTGATACTACTTAGTCGAAAAAGTCTCCGGTTTAAAATATCCTCGCTAGATCAACGTTGCCCTCTTAACCAATGATATCATTTGAATCATAATAAACGTAACAGATTATTAACTTTTACGACCGTGACATGTCCATCCACGAACCAATAACACTGACTACAGTTTGCGTTATTACCCTGACTTGCTAATGTTTTAGGAGACATGTGAAAAGGAGCTTTTGAACAGGCGAATCGAACAAAGGAAATAGAAGAAAGCTTAGTTTTATTTTATCATACATGATTACTGTATAAGAAGTTCATGTTGAGAGATATGATTGTAGAAATAGAAAGGTTACTTCATTTCTTCCAATCTCATGAAGCTCCATGGTACCTAAACCATGATAACTTTCAGGATGATTCATTCGCCCGAAAAGCTTGATGCCCTGGTTAATACATATAGACGAGATAAGCAAGACAATAATGAAGAAGACATTAGTGTTACGATGTTTCTAGTAACATTTCCTAAATGCCTCACAATGCTTCTAAATAAGATGTAAACAAATATATAAATGCTCAAATTTCTAAGTTGATGAATAAATAACAATTCGAACATGATATTTCTAGAGAAACGAATTCAATAAACAAAGCAAAGTATCTATACTGTACCTTAATCAACCAGATAGAGACGTGCATCTGAACCCATCTCTCACAAGTCCGTTAATTACGTCCCTGAGCCTATGATAATCCTCAGGTTTGTTATAAACTTGAAAAGAAATACGCACATATCCCGTGATCGGATCAATCTCCCCGTCCGCAGGTGGCCTGAAGTAGGTCGGGATTTCAATGCGGAACCTTTCTCTCAAAAACGTTCTAAGCTTCGAAACATCTGAATCACTCGACACTCCGAAACAAACCGGTAACCCGACCATGATCATACTGGCACACATCTCGGGAGGACAACCAAACTGAGTCCCCCAAGACTTAACCAACATCTGACCCATCTCAACCACAGACTCATGATTCCTCTTCTTAATACCATCAATCCCTCCTTCAAACCGATTCACAAACTCCAAAATCGAAGGCACCACCAACTGAGCACTATAATCTCTAGTACCAACCCACGAACTCTCAACCGCCAAACCGTTCCCATACGCATCCGACACAACGGGATGATGCAAATCCCTCGCACCGCTACTCGATTTCCTACAATACAAGAAAGCAACAGACGGCGGCGCGAAGAACCACTTATGAAGATTACTTGTATAGAAATCAGCACCAATCTCCTTCATATCAACGTCAACACAACCAATCCCATGAGCAGCATCAACGAAAACTTGGTCAACACCTTCTCTTCTACAAATCTTGACAAGCTCTTTAATCGGAATCACAACACTAGGCATCGAAGTCACATGATCAATCAAAGCTAACCTAACTCTCCTACCGTTCGCCTTACCCGCCTCTAAACCAATCCTAAACTGGTCTATAATCTCATCCGCCGAGATAACCGGAAACGGCAACTGTACCTCGATGACATGTCCACCGGAGCGCGTAACGTACGCTTCAACAGACTTCTTAACAGAACCAAACGCGTAGTGAAGCATAACCACCGCGTCGCCTTTATCGTACTTCCCTTCACGGAAAGCCCAAGCGGTTTGTTGTAAAACGATTGCAGCTGCGGTTGTGGCGTTATCGACGATTGAGACTTCTTCGTCGTGCTCTGCGTTGATGAGACGTTTGATCACGGATCTAGATTCTGAGAGTTTGGGTTTGAGTTGTTCGAAAAAGAATCGATCCGGTTGACGAAGGAACCTGAGCTGCCAATCTCGTTGTCGAGCTAGGATTGATGAAGGACAACAGCCGAAGCTTCCGTTGTTGATCCGAGTGAAGGCTGGATCGTGGTGCGAAAACTCTGATTCGATCTCGGACGGAGATATGTAATTCGGAAGAGAGATTTTGGGGCGTTTGACGAAATCGGGAACCGACTCGACAGCTACGCCGTTGGTAGAAGAGGAGGAGGAAGAGTATCGTTTGGAGTGACGGTGGTGATAGGAAGCTTCTTCCGGTGGAGACAGAGACGACGCCATTGATTGATTGAGAGAGAGAGCTTTGGAAGAGAAGAAATGTGAGCTTTTCTAATTCTCTTAAAAAACAAAAAATAGGATAAAGACAAGTGGTGAAAGTGCGTTGCCACGACGACATTTTGGAAACTGTGACCAGGAAAAAAAATGGCTTTTGTTGTTGTGGTCACGTGACTCACGCGTGATTGGAAAGATTCACCTACCCAACAGACTTCATTCACGTGCTAAATGGTGTTCTGTTCACTGATGAGTGTGGTGGTGTGGACACTTCAACGGTATTTTTTTACCGGTCAGTTTCAGATTGATTTGATAATAATAATAGTGGTAAAGAGAGTAAACACATGTAACAAATTTAAGACTGTGTTTGTGTAAAGTTGTTTTTCAGACCAGTTTCTGTTTTCTTAAATCTGTGTAAAGAACCATAAAATAAAGAGCTGCATAAGAGTACAATTTTCCCGAACTTAGTCTTCGTCGCTATCATTGCCAAAAACTGATGCAATTGCTACTTTTGGCTTCTTGATGCTGCTTTTGGGTTGGCTCTACAAAGGTAAAATGTATTCAAAAACTAGTTTCAGTAACTGAGAGGATAAGATATGTTGAAGCAGGTAAAAGCCCGACTGTATTTATTAGGTCCGGCACTTAACAGGCTCAGCCAGTAAATCAACGACTAAGGTGCTAAGTAATACCTTTGATATACTGCCGCTTTTAGAAGAAAAGCCAAACTTCAATGTTTTTCGCTGATCCTGGACAGTAAGTGGTGCAACCGTAGTTTTAGCTGGTGTAGAAATAGGGACATTCTCTGGGTCTTCTTGTTGGTTCTGTTGTATCTGCTGTTGTTTACGCGCATCAGCCCTAAGATGTACAAAACACAATCTGGGGTTAAGTCCAACGCATACACACAATCTTTCAAAACATGTAAAAGGAAGAGAAAGTAAAAAAAAGTGTTAAGCACATTTTAGTCATTTCCCTCTCTTGACGCTGCTGCTCTCGCTTCTTCCTATCATCACGGTTGCTTGTACCGTGCATTTCTTTCATTTCTTTGAATCGCTGCAAAACACCAGCAACTTCTATGCTTTAGGCTTTGGAAAAAAGCTGTAAAAGAAAGGATAAGGGGATCAGAGTTTTTTGTTTACCTTCTTATGGTTGTGATCATATGAGCTCAAGTGACCTTCAAACTCCATCACTGTTCTATATTGTTTGCTGCAGAGTTCACAATAGAAGACTTTACGGATTTCTTTAACATCGCTCTGGATCTTCTGCTCACGTTCTGCTAGGACCTGGATTGTCATAATGGGCACGAAGCGGGCAGTAGAAAGCCACCAACCAGGTAATAAAAGACTGCAGGTAATTTTGTTTTTCTTTCCCTTTTTACAATACTACCAATCCCGTCAAAACAGAGGCATATATATACACTGCTTTCTGTTCTTTTGGGTATCGAAAGTTAAAAGGCATCATGTTTTGAACGCATACCTCCCGTTTCTTTGCGATTTCCTCAGTCTCTTCAATCTCAATATCAAGTTTCTTCCTTTGGATATTTTCCTCTGCAGTGAAATAATCATCTTCTTCTTGTTTTCCTAAACCGAGTCTTCTATCCCTCATACCAGACTTTATAGGCTCCGTTATACCTTACCATATCAATCAACACAACAACACAAATCATCAAAAGATGAAACAACTCTAAACAAAACCCAATTTTCTGAATTCTTGTTAAACACACAAACACACCTTGCTCTTCCTTCCCTAAACCTTTTCCTTTCCACCCCATTTTCTGAAGAAGACGAAACCCTACATTGGACGAAGATATCTTTGTATCTAACGACGCTTGCTCCACATCCTCCAAATCAACATTTTCAGTAACCCTATGTGTAATTGGCAATCGAAACTCCTCTGCTAATCCCTCAATAAAAGACTCTTGATTCATCTATACAAAACCACACAAATTGATAAAGCAAACCACCAAAATCACACAATAACTTAACCAGTAAAAATTGAGATATGTGAAATAAACCTGATCTTTCTCATAAATCCGTTTCTCTCTACTACTTGATTCCGTCTTACTTTCACGCCTCCTAGTATCCATATCGCTATATTAACCCTAATACCCAATGTGATTTTTTGTTAGAGCTGGCTCTGATGGATTCACGAAACTAGGGTTTCTACGTCACAGCGATTCAAAAATCGATACTGATTAATCTACGTAAAGCTTCTTAAAGATTGATAATTTAGGGTTTATCGCAAACTCAAATCGACACAAATCTAATGATGCAGATTGAAGAAGCTTACCTCCTCAGAGTCTCTAGAGAGAGAAAGATCGCAGCGCAGAGAGAGAGAGACCAAACGAGTCGAGGTTGAAGTTTTTTTTTTTTTCTTTTTTTTTTTCTTTTTTCTTTAGCAGGCCCGGAGCTTTTATGATTGGGCCCAAAACAAACAATTTGGAATAACCAAACTATAAATAAACTGATAACAATGATTACTGTCCAAGTAATTTTTGGCACGTATACAAAAAAAAATGATATGGTGACAAAATTTGATTTTGTATTTTTCAGTGAGAACTAGATTTAACCACCGCGTGTATATAATTTTTATTATTATTTATATTTTATATCGTATTTGTTTGTTATATATTGGATGTTTTGCAAATAGAAGAATAACTAAATTTCTCGACCGTTTATGCGACTAAATATTTATATTAATTTTTTAACTTGCAATATACATCATGACATTTGTTTGTTATATTTAGTTTGTTTTGTTTAATATTTGAAATTTTATTTTTATTATTAATTATTATAACAAAAAATAAGGAATCTAAATACATAGTAAGTCATTTATACGCTATGATTAAGTCACATTTTTCCTAATGATTTAATTATTTTACACAATCTTAGTTAAATCAACTTAATTTTAATATGTCAAATATTCTAATATTAATAGTGTTGACAAATAATAAAATTTAACCCGTGTTAGTACAAATTTAATGATATTTTATTAATTCCAACATGTCCTCTTTATAATTCATCTATTGCATAACCATATTATATAGTATTTTTTTTTAATTTTACATATTCATAATATTTTAAAATTTTATTAAGTTTATATATATTAATTATAATATTTAAATAAATGTGAATCGAAATTCTACTTACATTAAGAATTAAATCTCATGGGTTTTGGAAAACAAAATAGGAATCAAATTGTTGTTTTATTTGTTTGCAAAGGATTCAGAAATGAATATCTTCAATACACAATAATAAGTGTGGTTAAATATCTCATAGTTTATGTTTCCACATTGATTATGCTGTATTTTTTTAATTGGAATGCTATGTAAAATATTTAGGAAATAAAATCTGAAGTAATGCTACTTTTAAAAAATATTTAGGGATTAACTTTGTAAATAAGTACAAATAAAAGGATAAAACCCAAAATGTACTTTAAAAATGTATATATAGATGTTAAATTTCTTACTCAACAAAAAGATATTTACATATAGGAAATCTAAAAGTTAAAGAACAATATAAAAGTTAAAGCGATTATGTATTCGTTTTGAACCAACAACGAAGTAGCCCGTAAAGTTTGTGGGAAGCTTATAGTTTAGTGAACAGATCCTATTTCACACAGTTTGTTAATAAAGCGGATAAATTGGCTCAAGTTAAGTAAGTAACCTACCTTAGTGTCTGAAAATATTTCTCCCCCTCCATATAAAGTAATAAAGTATATGCTGGTTTGGAAACACATAGGGATGAGAATGAATTCATCAAGGGGTATTTTGTGTGGTCAGTGCCGGCTTAAACATATTACATATCCCTGGGCAAATTAAAAAAAAAATGCTTCTTAACCTATCGGAAAACTTATTAATTTTTTTGGGTCTCTTTGGTTTATATAATTTTTTTGTGTCCCTTTAAATTACATATTTTTTTATTGTGCTCCTTAAACTTACAAACTTTTTTTTTATGTTCTTTTCCTTATACGTATATGTCCTTTTAATCTATGTATCCGGGACGGTCGCAGTACCCGCCCTCCTAGTTAAACCGGCACTGCTTGTCGTGGTCAGATGAGCAATGGAGTCAGTGCAATCCGGTAAGGCGATGGAGCCAAGCATCTTTCCACTAATTAAGAGCAATACATGTAGTATTCTAATGTAAGTGTAGGGAAATGTAAGTGTAGGGAAGTCTTAAACATACAAAAAAATTGTAGGGAAGTGTTTTTGCATTTTACATTTCGTAAACATAATGTTTTTTCAGATGTACTTTAGTGATATTCTTTGTACGTAATATTATGTTATTTGATTGAAAATCTTGAACAAAAATATTGTTTATTTATGATATTTATCACTGCATTAATTTTACGAATAAGTATTAAAATTAGGTTATCTACTAAAATTTTAAAATAATATGATCATTGCAAAGATAATTGATTGGAAAGAAGTAAAAAATAAAGGAAATGATTCTTACACAAGTTGGGGTTTCTTTTAATTTTTAAGCTACTACTGTATGTTTCCTATAAACTGTATTTTTCTTCTGATATTTATTATAAATAAATTAAAAGGTTGGAAACTTACAGTCGTTCATATGATTGGTCATGGCCAAAAGATGAGTTACTTTTGTAATGGCTAGTGAACTTAGTGGATACCTTTTACCTTGAAACATATATTAATGGAGTATGCTTTTATTTGAAATATTGTAACTAATAAAAAATATACAGCAAATTTAATACTATTTCTATGATTTGTAAATTAAATATGGGTCGAATGTATCATATGGAATTAATTACATTATTACATTAAATTACAAATCATTTCCTAGAATTGTTGCACTTATATCCGTCGTTGGTAGTCAAACTTTACTTATGATTAAACTTAGTCTCTAGTTTTCCTAAACAGCAATGATAATTAATAAGGTAAACTCTCTATGTTTGGTAATCTGATGCACTTCTAATATTAAAATCACTTCTTCTTGTGTATGTATCTTAACCCCAGAAATGAGTAAATAGGGCATTCATAACACGCTTCATCTAGTTCTAAATGGTTATGGACTTATGGTGTGATCCGTGCCATGGTAATTTATAATTATCTTTCTTTATTTAAAAAAAAAAATCAGCCAAAAAAGTGAAACCAATCAAGACGAACACATTCAAATCCAAACGAATCAAACTTTATTTCTTTCTTTTATATTCCCTGCCAAATTCGATAACAAACTTTGTTTGGTGGTAGATTACTTATGCTTTATTTATAGCTTAAAAATACACAGTTTATAGGCGAAAAGATTACTAAAGAAGATTAGTATATTTGTATGAAAGAAAGTTCTGCTAGATATTATTTAATTACTAATCCTTATATACTATAATGTAGCTTGAAGCTGTTGAATATATTCCACAAACAATGGAAAATGAAAGAAGAAGCGCTCGTTGTCATATAAAAAAAAATGACAATTGTTAGTGTTTTTATTCTTCCACAGATTCTTTTTCATTTGTCTTTTGACTGTTTACATTGACTTACTAATATTGACAAGAATCTTAGAGTGGTAAAGAGTTTGGCACTTCGTTGAAATTTTAAGAGAGCAATATCTAGAAGCATCATTAGGATAGGAAAGCAAAATACAACCAACATATAAACAGTTCTGTGTTTCGTCTTTTATAACAATAATTCTATCTTTTTTCGATATTATTGAAACATACAATTATAATACACCTTTTGTTTGATTCGATCACACTCATTATTAAAAAAATGTTTGAAGAAAGTTCAAAAAAAAAGAAACAGAGAACTTGGATGCCTTTGGGAGGAATTAAGGAAGATAAAATAGAATAAAATGGACAGACCAAAGACTCTTTAAAAGTTTAACAATGAACCCTTTGAGATTGAGTTTGTCTGATAAAATCTCAACAACCGTCCGATTCAATACCAAGCAGGTTCCACGTTTCTTCATCTTCATCTTCCCTATCAGATACTCGAATAATATCTCATTACTATGATCTTCTTCTTAATTTTACGTTAATATTTTTAATACAGTTGTTTATTATGATTAAAACGTGGAAAAATAATTACACCAAGATAGCTCATTATCTGATGAGATAGAAAAATGGCTGTTGAGTCTGTTAATGTAAGACTAGTTAATAAGAAACTAGATTAAGACCCGTGCTAGAATACGAGTTGAAATTCATTTTATTTATATTGTAATTTTTCTATAAAATATAATTTATGTGATTGTTTTTAAAAGTTTTTTTGGATAAATCATTATGCAATAAAATCATATGCTAAATATGATGGCTTGAAAAAACACACATATTTTGTAAGTTTTATATTGTTAATGATTTTAGATAAGTATCCGTAGTATAACACTGATCAAATTTTATTTTATACAAAATTTTGTATATTTTATATTTTAAAATAAAAATTTAATATGTTGTATTAGGTTATATATGTGAAGTTATTTCAACAATGTATCTTCTATATCGTGACTTGAATGTCATTATAAGACATAATTTTGTAAATTTGAATTTGAATATTCAAATTTGAGCCGTTACTCAGTAAAATTTTTAATTCAATAGATATTATTTCTAAAGAATAATATTACTAAAGCTTGAATATTTTATAGATTGAACAATTTATATTTTTTTTAAAAATTCAACTTATGGTATATCCAGAAATAAAACTATTTTTTAATTATAATAATTAATATGATAATTTATTTGTTTCACAAAATAGACTCATATATAAAAATGAAAGGTGAAGTATAATGATAATTAACAAATTAATATGTTAAGTTAGATATCAAAAGATTTTATTTGATGAATAATTTAATAAAAAATATTAATATGCTAAGTTAGATGATATGATTTTTTAGAATATTCTCTTTAAGATTTTCAGTATAACTTATTTGTAATTAATTAATTTATTATTAATGTATAACCTTGTAACCAACTTATTAAAATTATATAATTTACAAAATAATGTTGTATATTTCCGTTTTATTATAAAAGGGATTACATACAAATTAATATACAAACATGAACCACGTAGGGATATTATTTTAGTTTTTCCATTGGGCGTAGAATATATTATATATGTATTTGACATTACGTTCCAGGAAAAGTCAGTTATGTTATCTTATGCGAAGTCGCTATATTTTATTATTAATGGTTTTTTCCCAGCTTTATGGTGAATCTACAGTTAAATATTGATTTTAAAAGAATTTAAAATCTAATTCTAATATATGTGCAAGGCAATATGTAGTATATAAAGGATCAAACCTCGAGATAATAGTAGCACACTCAAAATACAAAGAACTTAACGAGGTAATTGAACGAACAAATTATTTTTGTTCTTTTTCTGAAAACAATGTAAAATGATAAAAAATAAAATGAATTAAACAAGATATATACAGACCAATCAAATAATAGAGATATAGTGATTTACATTTGAGGAGGAGTTGTCATGTAGTTAGGCTAGAGACTGACTCTGACATTATATCGAACATTATATGACACTACATTTTCGACGACATTATGACTCAACAAATCTTTTTTTTTTGGTTAATATGACTCCGCGATGTTATGAAGCATTTCTATTTTACTCATAGTAAGTTGTGTTTGTCTTTAAAAATTCAAACAATATATATTCGAAAAGATAAAGACGAAGAACAATGTTTCACCAGAGGTAAACAAACAACTATACATCCATTAACGGAAAAAAAAACAAATTAGTTTGAAAAGCCCATAAGAAAAAAGAGAAACTAACGAGAGCTAGATTAAAAATGTTAAACCAAAAATAATCATTCACCTAATATGTATAGCTATTTTGTTAACTATATAAACAGAAAAGAATAGCTCCAAATAACTTACAAGCGACACATTAAAAAGTACGTGGGACAACGTAAACGAAATAACACTAACTAAACCAAACTTTATTTCGGTTTGATAACTTCTAAAAAGGACCAACCAAGATTCGAACCAAACCGGACCAAAAATGAAAACCCCACATAAAGCTGTTTTTGGCTCAGTCACCCTATAAATACATCCCCAAAATCCATCTCTCCACACCAAAACACATCAGACCAACACAACCTTACACGAAATTTGCAGTTCTTTTCTTCAATCTTAATTGCTGTTCTTGTTCTGTCTCTCATGGGAAGTCATGGCAGAAAGAAGTTTTCGCTCTTCAGCTTATTTAAAGCAAGAAGGTCGTCTCATCATAGAGTTGAAGCTGATGCATCCTGGGACGACGTCGTTTACACAAGAAAGGCATGGGCCAGCGACGAGGACAAGCGTTACTGGGTGGCTGAACCAGGTATTGACCGTAAAGCTTCTGCTTTCATCGCTAAGTTCCATGCCTCTCGTGTCTCTGAGTCCGAACGCCAAACTCTCCCTCCTTGCCAATCTCATCATAACTAGTCATCACCCTGGTGACGATGGTGACGGTGATGACGATGATGAATGGAAGAAGGCCTAGCTAGGGCTTATTTAGTTTGGTTTGCTATGTATATTGTCGTTTCTTTTATATTGTGTTGATGATTATCCTTACGATGATTTGTTTATAAAATGTCTTAAATGTAGTTTTACACACTAATATTTTTAAATGAACTCGACAGCTTTAAGTTTATTACATGCAATTTTCACCGACCAGTTTTAGTTTGGAACGTTACATTTATGATCCATCAATTTTTGAACGACATATGATCAAGACAAACATGTCAAGCCGTCGGCAGCAGTAATATATTTACGTTGATATGATTAGTCTAGCTAGTGAAAATTAATTAAGAATTTACACTACATTGACTCATGTACTTATTTATCTGCTGTATTTATATTTCCATTGCTTGCACTACAATACACTTTTCGATTGGTTGAATAGTTTAGTTAAACCTACCCAAAAGCTGTAAGTCTTTAATCTAATAAAATTATATGGACTTTCGTAGCCAATATGTAATTTTTTGTTCTTCTTAATTTCGGAATGAATCAAATATTTTCGAGTAGATTCGAAGGTACGACCAATCAGTTTTACTTTATTACAATTTCACTGTAATAATAGCAAGTAAGGATGAGTATATATATAGTGAGATTAATTAAATAAGAACAAAGATTTGGAGCCAGCTGTAGAACAATGATATTATGTTCCAACAAATATTGTAATTTGTACACAAAGGTACATTGATTCCTTTGCCTATTTTTTTTTTACAACTATCCTTTTGTTTTTTCTTTTTCTAATTTAATAAGTCACTTAATATCCTTGCTAACTCTTTTTCTAATCTTATTTTGTGAAACTTGGAAAGAGATATCATCTTTGTAGACCTACTAGCTAGTATATAAGACGATTTTTACAGTAACTTTTTTTTTTTTGCTATATATGAATTAGCAAGCTTATAAATTCATCAAACCAATTCTCTATAATAGATAAATAAATACAAATCATCTTTATACAAAACACACACGGCACAAACCAGTTGAATGGAAACAGTAGTTTCATTACCTTTTCTTGAGAGTGAAGTTAACAATACTAGCTTCAACTTTCTATTTACTAAAAGTAACATAGGAATAATAAAAAAGACATCGAAGTGTTAGCTGCAGTATCTTTGCTGTTGAATGATTCGTTCATAGCCAATA
>NC_025692.1:11776662-11786195 GCF_000633955.1 Camelina sativa | reverse complement strand
CTCTCATGGGAAGTCATGGCAGAAAGAAGTTTTCGCTCTTCAGCTTATTTAAAGCAAGAAGGTCGTCTCATCATAGAGTTGAAGCTGATGCATCCTGGGACGACGTCGTTTACACAAGAAAGGCATGGGCCAGCGACGAGGACAAGCGTTACTGGGTGGCTGAACCAGGTATTGACCGTAAAGCTTCTGCTTTCATCGCTAAGTTCCATGCCTCTCGTGTCTCTGAGTCCGAACGCCAAACTCTCCCTCCTTGCCAATCTCATCATAACTAGTCATCACCCTGGTGACGATGGTGACGGTGATGACGATGATGAATGGAAGAAGGCCTAGCTAGGGCTTATTTAGTTTGGTTTGCTATGTATATTGTCGTTTCTTTTATATTGTGTTGATGATTATCCTTACGATGATTTGTTTATAAAATGTCTTAAATGTAGTTTTACACACTAATATTTTTAAATGAACTCGACAGCTTTAAGTTTATTACATGCAATTTTCACCGACCAGTTTTAGTTTGGAACGTTACATTTATGATCCATCAATTTTTGAACGACATATGATCAAGACAAACATGTCAAGCCGTCGGCAGCAGTAATATATTTACGTTGATATGATTAGTCTAGCTAGTGAAAATTAATTAAGAATTTACACTACATTGACTCATGTACTTATTTATCTGCTGTATTTATATTTCCATTGCTTGCACTACAATACACTTTTCGATTGGTTGAATAGTTTAGTTAAACCTACCCAAAAGCTGTAAGTCTTTAATCTAATAAAATTATATGGACTTTCGTAGCCAATATGTAATTTTTTGTTCTTCTTAATTTCGGAATGAATCAAATATTTTCGAGTAGATTCGAAGGTACGACCAATCAGTTTTACTTTATTACAATTTCACTGTAATAATAGCAAGTAAGGATGAGTATATATATAGTGAGATTAATTAAATAAGAACAAAGATTTGGAGCCAGCTGTAGAACAATGATATTATGTTCCAACAAATATTGTAATTTGTACACAAAGGTACATTGATTCCTTTGCCTATTTTTTTTTTACAACTATCCTTTTGTTTTTTCTTTTTCTAATTTAATAAGTCACTTAATATCCTTGCTAACTCTTTTTCTAATCTTATTTTGTGAAACTTGGAAAGAGATATCATCTTTGTAGACCTACTAGCTAGTATATAAGACGATTTTTACAGTAACTTTTTTTTTTTTGCTATATATGAATTAGCAAGCTTATAAATTCATCAAACCAATTCTCTATAATAGATAAATAAATACAAATCATCTTTATACAAAACACACACGGCACAAACCAGTTGAATGGAAACAGTAGTTTCATTACCTTTTCTTGAGAGTGAAGTTAACAATACTAGCTTCAACTTTCTATTTACTAAAAGTAACATAGGAATAATAAAAAAGACATCGAAGTGTTAGCTGCAGTATCTTTGCTGTTGAATGATTCGTTCATAGCCAATATAACTCTATGTTGATTGGCTAATATTTGCTTTACCTGAGCAATGAGAACCATCTATTTTTCACTCCATTACATCGGCCAAATATATACCAACCCGGTGTGGAGTTACATTGGCTATGGAACAATTATTTAATTGTATATGATTAAACAATTATTTATAGTCCGGTTCAACCTCATTCTTTTTTTTTAAACAATATTGATTGGCAAATACCAAGTACAGTAATTTAGATGTAAACAAAATGATAGAAGGAAAATAGTCCAAAATAGATACTACCAAAAGTGAAAAAAATATGGCTTGAGGCCAATATAATTATGTTAGATTGTCAAACTGGCTAAAGAAAGATTTGCGAGATAAATTGATGATATAATAGTAAAGAGAACAACAATGCATGATTCTCCTAATGCAAAGATGTAAAGCCAAGTTTTACTCGATCTGTTGATTATATCAACAACGCACAATGCTAGATGACGGAAGACCACATATAAACTGAGAAGAATATTTAGTATAGTAACTACAATCACATCTTAAACTTGTTAACTTTATTTTTGGGTTGGATTCTTGCTAGTTTCCCACTCTTAACAAATGAAAGATATTGACTTAAACTGGGAAAATATAATTGACAAGTCATTGAGAAGCATATTACCAACATATTCGAAATTATCTATGAAAATTATTATCTCATTTTCATAATAATAAGTGTTATTATAACAATTTTCACAACTTGACGTTTGGCATTTTGTTTTCTATATTTTTGTATTTCTTTTACTTAAAGTCAAATTATGTATTTTATGAAAATGCATGTTAAAGCTCCAAAATAACAATTATTTTGAAACAACCAAACAACGTTCAAACAACATTTTTATTTTAAACTAACAGATTTTGGCAAAACATTCAAACCTAGGTTGCATGGAAGTCATTCCAAAATTCGTTTCTTGTTTTCGGAAAATAAACTTTTTGAAACACAAAAAAAGTTACGGAACGCAAAAAAATTATACATTTCTTATTTCGAAACTTAATAAATAAATAATTTGAAAATATTTTGATTTATGATATATATACTGTTTAATTTTGTACCATAAAAACTAATTTATTTAATTTAAAATACACATATACAATAATACATGATATATAAAATCCTATATATGAATTTTGAGTATTTTAATCTTTATTTTTAGTTAAATATTTAATATTTATATTCTATATATTACAATATTATATTGATCTTTTCAAAGAGTATCCATGTCCTAATTTTATTAATATATATTATTTTTCGAAATGTTTTACTTCTGCCTATTGGTTTATGCTTCCATACAACGTAGATTCAAACACAAGTATTTCATATTTGAGGAAAATAACGTGTAGTATTTTGTGGATCCGTTTTAATCGTTTAAACTGGTCTCTTATTCAAAAATCCATAGTTTAACGGTGATGAAAAAATCAAAAGTAAAGCAACATAACTCACATTCATTTGCTTATCTTGTCCTTTGGCTTAGTAGTTAGTTCCCAAACTATAATCAATCACACTGATCGCTGTAATAAAAATTTAGCCTGTTCATGCAAACAGTAAGAAATGTTGATAACTTTTGTAGTTTGTTTAAAGTTTGGTCCAAACTTGAAGATCATACGATCAAGTCGACAATATAGAGATTCATGTTTTTGTGTCTAGCTATGAATGGTTTCGAGTTGTTTTAAATTTGAAAGACAATCTAAGATTCACTTTTAAATAGAGATATTCGTAATGCCTAGATTTTTTGTCTCTTGCATAGACAAAGTGTCAATGTCTAGAGACTCTAGTACATGATATTTAGAATATGGTGCTTAATTATATAATAAAACGGAAGTACACAATGTTTTTTTAGACTATATAATTTTAATAAGTTGGTTACAAATAGGTTATAGATTAATTGGTTACAAATTAAATAGTGGGTGCAACTTTAATTTATTTCCGAAAATCATAAAGAGAATAATCTAAAGAATCATTTGATATCATCTAACTTACCATATTAATTTCCTTTATTAAATTATTCATCCATATTAAAATCTTTTGATATCTAACTTAATATATTAATTTGTTAATTATCATTATACTTTTCCTCTCATTTTTATATATGAGTCTATTTTGTGAAACATATAAATTATCTATTATTTATTATAATTAAAAAATAGTTTTATTTCTGGATAGACCATAAGTTAATTTTTTTAAACAAGTATAAATTGTTAAATCTATAAAATATTCATGCTTTAGTAATATTATTCTTTAAAAATAATATATATTGAATTAAAAAATTTACTGAGTAACGAGTCAAAATTTGAATATTTAAATTCAATTTCATATTTTTTTGTTGAATTTTATAGTTTTATATAATATAATAAATTTTAAATAATTTATTTTGAAATCTTTTTAAAATATTGAAACTTGATATAAAAGTTAGAAACTATAAACACTCTAAATTGATTTGTTATAGCAATGTCAATAATATGTCACTATAGTATGAAAGAATTTCAAGAAACCAAGTATATTAAAACAAAAAGTATGACAATATATTAAATTACTCATAATATAATAACTCGCTTTTTAAAAACCAAATTTACAAAATTATGTATTATAATGACATTCAAGTCATGATGTAGAATATATATAATGACATTCAAGTCATGATATAGAATATATATTGCTGAAATAACTTCACATATATAAACTAATACATCATATTAAAATTTTATTTTAAAATAGAAAATATACAATTTTTTTTATAAAATAAAATTTAACCAGTTTTATAGCATGGGTACTTATCTAGTTACATTAACAATATAAAACTTACTATGTGTCTTTTTCAAACTATCATATTTAGCATATATCGAGATTAACACATTTGAAGAAGACATGTTTTTCTATATATTTTTTGAAGATTCGATAATTATTCGTTTTTTAACTTTTCTTTAACGTGCTCAAGTCAATAACAAACCCAAATAGTAATGTAATTTCTCGATTGATGCTATCGACCATCCGTTCAAAACACCTCACATTTTTTAAACCACGACACATAATTATCCAAGGATAGTGCTATCTCTTATTTCATGGTTTGGTCTAACCAGGGGCGGATTTACAGCTAAAGGGGATGGGGCACGTGCCACACACTCCTTTTTAATAATCTTTTAACTAGCCTTTACAATATAGTATCTGTTAGCTCATTTGGAGAAAGGTGCCTTACATTAGCTGGGTTCAAACCCACTCATCTGCACCCAACGTTTTCTATTGCTGAAGAAAAAAATTCCTTCCTTAGTGCCCCACATAGTTTTTGACCCTGGATCTGCCACTGGGTCTAACGATTCTTCGGTAGGGTTTATTTATGCTTAGACCTACAAGAAACAAAAGACAAGCTAGGGTATAAGTAGGCTATAATAATTGTATATAAATTGTTCTGAAGTAACAGATTCATGATTTGAAAATCAAATCAAGCCCATCAATTTGGCTTTGAAACGCTTTCTGTCAAAATGGACAAGACATGACTTCCTTCGTGTCTTTTGTATTAGCACCAACCATCTATAAAGCTCTCTTCCTTTTTTCTTCAATTTATTTTTATTTTTATTTTTCTATTCTAACTTTTTGTCTTGTATTTGGTTTCTTTTTGGGGTATCTATTTAATTTACCATATCGTAGGAATTTAGTAATTAGATGAATAATGTAAAGGATCGGAATATAATGTTCTATCGCATATTGTATAAAGCAAAAAGAAGGCCCAAATCTTGGTTGAAATTGTTGTTGAAATATCCCATTCACGTGATCACGTCTTAATTTTAATCGTCAAAACATCTTTCAATTCGAAGATCTTTGTGAGATTTGAGTAATATGATGATTTTATTTTGGTTAAAGACTATCATATGATGTGGTCTTTGATAATCAAACCTAGTAATACAAAATGAAAGTAAAATGAAAAATCCTTCCTTTGAGAATTCTGATTTTGTTTACAAATCTATTTTTTTTGGGAAAACTTTAGAATTATGAAATATCTTTTAGATCAATTAATGCAACTAAATGAATACCTCTTCTTTTGTTTTTTTTTTTACTTTTTTTTTTATTTTGTTTTGTTTTTAATGTAAAAAGAAAGGTATTTCAAAGAAAATTTAAGAATCATTAATTTAGAATTGTTAGATTAGGGAATCATCTTAATTCTTAAGAGTTCGTCACGTATACTTGTTCCTAAAGCAAGAACTAGATTTTTTATTTATTTATTATATATATATATATATATATATATATAACTAGATTGCTCACCTAGCTATTAATATGAGGTGAATTGGCGCATAAAAAATGATAGTTAATTTCTGGAAAAAAGTAGATGAAAAAAATAACCTAGCCAACGAAAGCTAGTGTAGGAAGTTTCATAAACCAATCGAACTTGAATGTTTATGCATAAATAATCTCATAAAATCCAAAAATAGAAGTTAAGCCATCTAAGTTGTTAATGTAAGACGAACTTCAATTCACATTTATTTAAATATTATAATTAAAATATATAAACTTAATAAAAGTTTAAAATATTATAAATATGTAATTTAAAAAAAAATACTATATAATATGGTTATATAGTATATGAGTTATAAAGAGAACATATTGGAATTAATAAAATATCATAAAATTTATGCTAACACGGGGTAAATATTAATTTTATTATTTGTCAACACTATTGATACTAGAATATTTGACACATAAAAATTAAGTTGATTTAACTAAGATTGTGTAAAATAATTAAACCATTAGAAAAACGTGATTTAATCATAGCTTATAAATGACTTACTATGTATTTAGATCCTTTATTTTCTATTATAATAATTAACAATCGAAATAGAATTTCAAACACTAAACAAAAAAACTAAATATAACAAACAAATGGTAATGAAGTATATTACGGGTTAAAAAATTAATATAAACATTTAGCCAGAGCCTTCTCTGAAAATATTAAGGCCACAAACCTATTTTTTGGTGGGGCCAATTATACATTAATATTTAAAAAAAGAAAACTTGAAAAACACAAAGAAGACTAGAAAATATTTGAATCATTGACCTTTGGTACTAATATCCTACTTTTTAACCAGTAGAACTAATGAAGTTTTTAGGAAAAAAGAGCCGAATATTCACTATCTTATTTGGAGGCCACAAGCATGTGCTTCACCTGTCTATGTCAAGAGCTGACTCGGAATTTAGCCACAAACAACCGTGAAATTTAGTTATTCCTCTATATGAAAAACATCCAATATTTAACAAACAAATATAACATAAAATATAAATAATAATAAAAACTATATTCACGCGGTGTACCGCGAATTAAAATCTAGTGTTAATACAATTGAGAGGAGTATCTCAAGAAGTTCTCATATGTTTTGAAATGAGAATCAATTATCATCTCTCTCCTTCATTTTTTTATTTTTATATTATTAAGAACCCATACAAGGGACTACTACTGTATATGCTTTTAGACTATATCTAATGGTAATAACCCATGAAAAATTCATATCAATTATTTTTCTATTAAATTTTGTATTCGTCAATGTTTAAGAACTTATGAAAAATTGTTAAGAAAAACTCATGGTTTTTAAGAATTTTTTTTCAAAAACTTGTCAAATGCAAAAAAAGAAGATTCATGATCTACACATATTTTGATTTGAGTGACTATAAAACATAGATTCAAGATAGAGATTTGGTGTTTAAGTGTTGATAAACACATTCAAGACAAGACATAGATTTTGTGTCTTGTCTCCTTCAACCTGGCTCAAGTTTCCTTTCTTCAAGCTTACTCACCAAAATATGTAGCAAACAAATGAAAAAAAAAAATACTCAAAGTCTTTACCGATTCTGTGAAACGACCTGACCCGTTTTTTTTAAATAATAAATAATAAATAATACTAATAATAATAAACTACAACTAGTGGTCCCATACCCACTAGCCACCTAACCACAAGCACAACCAACAACTGAAATAACAGATACCAATATCCAAACAATAATCCAATAAATAATAACCAATAATCAAATATAACAATACTCCAATATCAAACAACAGGAAACAAGGAACCAACAACCTAGCAAATTCTAAAGACCCAACTCTAGCAACCTAGCAATTCCAGACAACATTCAATCGAGTCCCTAGAACATCATCTTCTTCATTGCCTTGATTCCACGTTCACACTTTGCCTTTACCTGCATCACAAACACAAATTGCAATGCATGAGTATTTTAAAAACACTCAGCAAGGCAATCCTCCCATCTACTGGGCTATACACACAAGCAATAGAGACATCTCTAACCATCAACCAACAATCAACAATCAACAAATAACAAACCAAGACTCTGCATCGACCGACACCACATGCATCGACCGATACCACATGGGGATGCATCGACCGACACAAGGGATGNTCAAACATAACATGGGACTTAAATTCGCCCACCAACAAGGTCTCTACACAAACCTCATGCGTTGAGAACCTAACAGTTTATCACAGACAAACATAAAATCTGAACTTACTAAGAATTCACAAAAACATAAACGAGCCGCTGTCGTCGGAGCACTCCTCTTGGGACAGCTAGCAATCTTGTGATCCTTGCTTCCACAACCGAAACAACTCGCACCACTCGGCCTCTGCGTAGCCTCCCACCTCCTCTTGGTTCCCTGCGCAGGCTTACCGCCCTTGCTAGAACCACCCTGCTGTTGAGCCCTACCAGGCTGAACTGCTGGACTAACCGCCACTGACTGTGCTCGGAAATCTTCCTCAATCCCTGCTGCAGTCTCAACCAGCTCTGCACGCGTATCATAACTCTGCCCTCTATAGTGAACCCTCAAATCATCACATAGGACCCTCAAAAACCTTCTGATCTGAGCCTCCTCAAACTCCATAGCCCGACCCCCATAACATAGAANACGCTCCGACAATGATCCCAGCTACAGATCTCTACAGGAACAACTTCCAACTCCAAAAAAATCACCAAGAACACTCAAGAACACCAAGAACTNACATCGACCGATGCAAGTTACACATGCATCGACCGACACTCGTACTGCATCGACCGACGCATGCTCGACATAACACGAANAGGCAATCACCTTCCCATGCTGCATCAACACACATCCCAAACCAACTCTAGATGCATCTGTATAAACCACATAGGGTTCTCCCTACTCAGGCAAAGCCAACACTGGCGCAGTAGTCAACATCTCCTTCAGGCTTGCAAAGCCATCCTTACACTCCTGTGACCAAACAAAAGGAACATCCTTTCCTAACAACTTAGTCATAGGTCGTGCTCTGCTCGCAAACCCCTGCACAAATCTCCTGTAGTAACCTGCCAATCCCAGAAAACTCCTGATCTCTATGGTATTCTACGGTCTAGGCCAATCTTTGATAGCCTGAATCTTCTCCAGATCTACAGAAACTCCATCTGCAGACACAATATGACCCAGAAAACCCATCTCACGCTGCCAAAAACTGCACTTGCTCAACTTAGCAAACAACTTCTGCTCCCGCAAATTCTCCAGAACTGCCCTCAAATGCACTGCATGCTCCTCAAGACTCTTAGAATAAACCAGGATATCGTCGATGAAAATGATGACATATACATCCAAGAACTCCTGAAACACACTGTTCATCAAACTCATAAACGCTGCTTGTGCGTTAGTCAACCCGAAAGGCATCACCACAAACTCATAATGCCCATACCTCTTTCAGAATGCAGTCTTCCTCACATCTGCCTCATCAATCGGTATCTGATGATAACCCGACGCCAGATCTACCTTGGAGAACCAAGTAGCACCCCTAAACTGATCCAACAACTCATCGATCCTCGGAAGAGGGTACTTGTTCTTCACAGTGACCCGGTTCAAACCCCTGTCATCAATACACAACCGGACACTCCCATCCTTCTTCTTGACAAACAACACCGGCGCTCCCCACGGTGATACACTAGGACGGATGAATCCCTTACTCAACAAATCCTCTAGCTGCTTCTTCAGCTCTGCCATCTCTGCTGGAGCCATTCTGTAAGGAGCCTTGGATAACG
>NC_025692.1:11774402-11775303 GCF_000633955.1 Camelina sativa | reverse complement strand
CTATGAGAAGCTCCAGAATCAAACATAACATGGGACTTAAATTCGCCCACCAACAAGGTCTCTACACAAACCTCATGCGTTGAGAACCTAACAGTTTATCACAGACAAACATAAAATCTGAACTTACTAAGAATTCACAAAAACATAAACGAGCCGCTGTCGTCGGAGCACTCCTCTTGGGACAGCTAGCAATCTTGTGATCCTTGCTTCCACAACCGAAACAACTCGCACCACTCGGCCTCTGCGTAGCCTCCCACCTCCTCTTGGTTCCCTGCGCAGGCTTACCGCCCTTGCTAGAACCACCCTGCTGTTGAGCCCTACCAGGCTGAACTGCTGGACTAACCGCCACTGACTGTGCTCGGAAATCTTCCTCAATCCCTGCTGCAGTCTCAACCAGCTCTGCACGCGTATCATAACTCTGCCCTCTATAGTGAACCCTCAAATCATCACATAGGACCCTCAAAAACCTTCTGATCTGAGCCTCCTCAAACTCCATAGCCCGACCCCCATAACATAGAAGTCGACTGAACTCCAAGTCTAGCTCCCGCACTGACCGTGCCCCCTGAGACAACTGAAGGAACTGCTCATCCAACCGGTCCAACGCCTCTCTCGGAAAGTACTTGAAGTTGAACTCTCCCACAAAGTCAACCCAAGTCATCTCCCGCTGCACTGCAGCTACTAATCTCCACCACAACTCAGCATCACCAATCAAATGGTGGACCCCTATGTCACGAAANACCAAACTAGACTCGTCCTCGAATCTCGAACAACCATCAGCCAGGATCTCCTGACTCAACTCCTCATCCTTGGGCACACAAACCCGACCGTGCACCAAGATAGTACCATTATATGAGACCTGATACTCTGAATCCACATCCTTTGAGGCATTCAACAGCCCCAA
>NC_025692.1:11767468-11772317 GCF_000633955.1 Camelina sativa | reverse complement strand
CTATGAGAAGCTCCAGAATCAAACATAACATGGGACTTAAATTCGCCCACCAACAAGGTCTCTACACAAACCTCATGCGTTGAGAACCTAACAGTTTATCACAGACAAACATAAAATCTGAACTTACTAAGAATTCACAAAAACATAAACGAGCCGCTGTCGTCGGAGCACTCCTCTTGGGACAGCTAGCAATCTTGTGATCCTTGCTTCCACAACCGAAACAACTCGCACCACTCGGCCTCTGCGTAGCCTCCCACCTCCTCTTGGTTCCCTGCGCAGGCTTACCGCCCTTGCTAGAACCACCCTGCTGTTGAGCCCTACCAGGCTGAACTGCTGGACTAACCGCCACTGACTGTGCTCGGAAATCTTCCTCAATCCCTGCTGCAGTCTCAACCAGCTCTGCACGCGTATCATAACTCTGCCCTCTATAGTGAACCCTCAAATCATCACATAGGACCCTCAAAAACCTTCTGATCTGAGCCTCCTCAAACTCCATAGCCCGACCCCCATAACATAGAAGTCGACTGAACTCCAAGTCTAGCTCCCGCACTGACCGTGCCCCCTGAGACAACTGAAGGAACTGCTCATCCAACCGGTCCAACGCCTCTCTCGGAAAGTACTTGAAGTTGAACTCTCCCACAAAGTCAACCCAAGTCATCTCCCGCTGCACTGCAGCTACTAATCTCCACCACAACTCAGCATCACCAATCAAATGGTGGACCCCTATGTCACGAAAACTGCACAGTCACGAGACCCTTCATCTCCTTGAGCATGGACAAATAACGATTATGTCCGCCCACATCCGCAGCCACTGGCTGCCGCTCCTCTGCCACTGGCTGCCGCTCCTCCGCCACTATTGGTGGCACCACCTGAGCCTGAGCCGGTGCCACTGCCGCCAACCGCTCTTACAACTGTGCTAACAAGCCCGCAAGATCAACACCAGGGACTCCCACACCCGGGACCCTAGCATCACCGACCACTGGAGCATCAANGTCCTTCTCCTGAGCCAACCGCACCCTGCTCAGAAGATTTTCTCTATCAACCGCCTCCAAACCCAACGGTTCCTGAGATACAACACTCAAACTCAACGCACCGATCTCTCCTACCAGAGACTCCATCTCCTGCTCCTGAGCCGAAGCTACCCTCTTCCGACTCAGAGCATCTGCAACCAAGTTAGCCTTACCAGGGTGGTAGGCTATCTCCAAATCATAATCCGCCACCAGCTCCATCCACCGCCTCTTCCTCAAGTTCAGCTTGGGCTGAGTGAATATATACTTCAGGCTCTTATGATCTGTAAACACCTGCACTTTTGCACCATAAATATAAGATCTCCAAATCTTCAGGGCAAAAACTACAGCATCGATCTCCAAATTATGAGTAGGATAGTTGCCCTCATGCTTTCGCAACTGCCGCGAAGCATAGGCAATCACCTTCCCATGCTGCATCAACACACATCCCAAACCAACTCTAGATGCATCTGTATAAACCACATAGGGTTCTCCCTACTCAGGCAAAGCCAACACTGGCGCAGTAGTCAACATCTCCTTCAGGCTTGCAAAGCCTTCCTCACACTCTTCTGACCAGACAAAAGGAACATCCTTCCCTGTCAACTTAGTCATAGGACGTGCTCTGCTTGCAAACCCCTGCACAAATCTCCTGTAGTACCCTGCCAATCCAAGGAAACTCCTGATCTCTGTGGCATTCTGCGGTCTAGGCCAATCTCTGATAGCCTGAATCTTCTCTGGATCTACAGAAACCCCCTCTGCAGAAACAATGTGACCCAGAAAGCCCATCTCACGCTGCCAAAAACTACACTTGCTCAACTTGGCAAACAACTTCTGCTCCCGCAGCTTCTCCATAACTGCCCTCAAATGCACTGCATGCTCCTCAGGACTCTTAGAATAGACCAGGATATCGTCGATGAAAATGATGACAGATACATCCAGAAACTCCTGAAACACACTGTTCATCAATCTCATAAACGCTGCTGGCGCGTTAGTCAATCCGAAGGGCATCACCACAAACTCATAGTGCCCATATCTCGTCCTGAAAGCAGTCTTCCTCACATCTGCCTCATCTATCGGTATCTGATGATAACCCGACGCCAGATCTACCTTGGAGAACCAAGTAGCACCCCTCAACTGATCCAACAACTCATCGATCCTAGGAAGAGGATACTTGTTCTTCACAGTGACCCGGTTCAAACCCCGATAATCAATACACAACCTGAAACTCCCATCCTTCTTCTTCACAAACAACACCGGCGCTCCCCACGGTGATACACTAGGACGGATGAATCCCTTACTCAACAAATCTTCTAGCTGCTTCTTCAGCTCTGCCATCTCTGCTGGAGCCATTCTGTAAGGAGCCTTGGATAACGGTGTCGTCCCCGGTTCCAGTTCAATGGTAAAAGGATCCGACCGAGATGGTGGTAATCCCTGCAAAGACTGAAACACATCCTCAAACTCTTCCACTACTGGAATACCGCTAACCGTAGACTTCCCCACTGACTCTGGCATAGATATAGTAACCAGATAAGCCTCACGGCCCTTCTCGATCATCTTCCCAGCCTGAATGGCTGAGATCACGAGACTCCCCGAAGTCGGTCTAATACCCTGAAAAACCAACTTCCCTCCTGAACGCTCAAACTCCACTCTACCCCGATGGCAATCCAAATGCACCCTATGCCGATGCAACCAATCCATCCCGAGAATAACATCATACAGCTCCACTGGACTGATAAGCAAATCTGCTGGCCACGACTCTCCTGCGATCTGAATATCAATTCCTCTAGCTCGTCCAATCACTCTCAGGAACTCGCCTCCCGCAACCCTGACAACTCCTGCACGCTCTCCAGGATCCCCGCTGATCCCCGCACACTCTGCACACTCTGGAGTAATGAAGCTATGCGAAGCTCCAGAATCAAACATAACATGGGACTTAAACCCGCCCACCAACAAGGTCCCTACACAAACCTCATGTGTTGAGAACCTAACACTTTATCACAGGAAACATATACAATCTGAACCTACTAAAATTCACAAAGTTTAAGTACCAGAAAATATACCTGTGATCGCCCCGGCACTGGTTCCACCAGTCTCAGCTGTCGTGTAAACCCGAGGCCCCTGCTCAATCCGTGCCACCTGCTGACCACCAGGCTGCACCTGCTGCAACGCTGCCACGGCTGCCGGCTGCAACTTGGGACAAAAAGGCCTGATGTGCCCTGTCTCCCTACAGTGATAACATACCCGAGGTCCTGTCGACGGAACACTCCTCTTGGGACAACTAGCAACCCTGTGATCTCTGCTCCCACAACCGAAGCAACCTGCACCACTCGGCTTCTGCGTAGCCTCCCACTTCCTCTTGGTTCCCTGAGCATGCCTACCGCCCCTGCTAGAACCACCCTGCTGCTGAGCCTTACTAGGCTGAACTGCTGGAGTAACCGACACTGACTGTGCCCGGATATCCTCCTCAATCTCTGCTGCAGTCTCAACCAGCTCTGCACGCGTAGCATAGTACCTCCCTCTACAATGAACTCTCAAATCATCCCGTAGAGCTCTCATGAACCTCCTGACCTGAGCCTCCTCAGACTCCATGGCCCGACCCCCATAACATAGAAGTCGACTGAACTCCAAGTCCAGCTCCCGCACTGACCGCGTCCCCTGAGATATCTGAAGGAACTGCACCTCCAACCGGTCCAATGCCTCCCTAGGAAAATACTTGCGGTTGAACTCCAAGACGAAGTCAGCCCAAGTCATCTCCCTCTGCACCCTCCTAGCAACCACGGATCTCCACCACAACTCAGCATCACCACCCAAAAAGTAGACCCCTATGTCCACCCAAAACTCCACAGGACATCTCAGAGTATGGAAGTTACGTTCCACACTCGTCCTCCAAGCATCCGCAGCTGTAGGATCTGTACCACCCAAAAACCTCTCAGTGAACAGACCCTTCATCTCCTTGAGCATAGCCAAATAACGTCCATGCTCTCCCACATCCGCAACCACTGGCTGCCGCTCCTCCGCCACCACTGGTGGCACTACCTGAGCCCGAGCCGGTACCACAGGTGGTAACCGCTCTAACACCTGTGCTAGCAAAGCCGCAATGTCAACACCAGGGACTCCACCCGCTGGGGCTCCCACACCCGGGACCCTAGCATCACCGACCACTGGAGCATCAACACCGCCCCCTCCGGCCACACTCATGGAATCCTCCTGAACACCCTGCGACTCGCCAATACCCTCAGCTGTCACACTCTGGTCCTCGGTCTCACTAACCACTGGGACTCTGCCCCTACCACGACCACGTCCGCGACCACGACCACGTCCGCGTCCACGACCACGTCCGCATCCACGAACACAACCGCAATCAGCAACAGCATCCTCTCTAACCATCTACACTACCATGAACAGAAGGCTAAGCACNAAACTACAGCATCGATCTCCAAATTATGAGTAGGATAGTTGCCCTCATGCTTTCGCAACTGCCGCGAAGCATAGGCAATCACCTTCCCATGCTGCATNGCAATTATACATAACATAAAAACATATACTCACCGTGGAATCACACTGTAGGCTCAAAGAGGATGTTCTAGGACTGCATGCCACACACAATTGACTAACTCACATAATCAATCAAGACATGCAAATCCCAAACATCACAACGGAAACATAGCGAACCCAAACCTAGAACCGTAAGGGCTCTGATACCAAACTGAAACGACCTGACCCGTTTTTTTANTACACTCCTGTGACCAAACAAAAGGAACATCCTTTCCTAACAACTTAGTCATAGGTCGTGCTCTGCTCGCAAACCCCTGCACAAATCTCCTGTAGTAACCTGCCAATCC
>NC_025692.1:11764347-11764872 GCF_000633955.1 Camelina sativa | reverse complement strand
TACTCACCGTGGAATCACACTGTAGGCTCAAAGAGGATGTTCTAGGACTGCATGCCACACACAATTGACTAACTCACATAATCAATCAAGACATGCAAATCCCAAACATCACAACGGAAACATAGCGAACCCAAACCTAGAACCGTAAGGGCTCTGATACCAAACTGAAACGACCTGACCCGTTTTTTTAAAAAATAATAAATAATAAATAATAATAATAATAATAAACTACAACTAGTGGTCCCATATCCACTAGCCACCTAACTACAAGCACAACCAACAGCGGAAATAACAGATACCAATATCCTAACAATAATCCAATAAATAATAACCAATAATCAAATATAACCATACTCCAATATCAAACAACAGGAAACAAGGAACCAACAACCTAGCAAANATGGTATTCTACGGTCTAGGCCAATCTTTGATAGCCTGAATCTTCTCCAGATCTACAGAAACTCCATCTGCAGACACAATATGACCCAGAAAACCCATCTCACGCTGCCAAAAACTGCACTTGCT
>NC_025692.1:11762718-11763881 GCF_000633955.1 Camelina sativa | reverse complement strand
TATACACACAAGCAATAGAGACATCTCTAACCATCAACCAACAATCAACAATCAACAAATAACAAACCAAGACTCTGCATCGACCGACACCACATGCATCGACCGATACCACATGGGGATGCATCGACCGACACAAGGGATGCATCGACCGACACTCGTACTGCATCGACCGACGCATGCTCGACATAACACGAAAACCCTTAGGTTTTACGCGCCGTCCTCGCACTTGCATCGACCGACGCACAAAGTGCATCGACCGATGCAACATGCCGAGCATCGTGTTTTCCCCGAAGCTTCTCGCCGGATCTTTGTTCCTGCAACCACAAAACTCGATCCCAAACCACAAGAAAGCTTCCTAACGTCCCAAATAACCATCTAACAAGCCTAACAACACATAAACAAGCAGATCAGAGAAGCTCTAGCTTAGATAAGCCATTGTCCTGCACTTACCTTTGCCACAGAAGAAAACCTACCCAAACATAGGAAGAAAAACTTTCCTAGGGCGCTCCGACAATGGTCCCAGCTACAGATCTCTACAGGAACAGCTTCCAACTCCAAAAAAATCACCAAGAACACTCAAGAACACCAAGAACTCTTCTTTCTCTCTTCTTTTCTCTCAAAAACGGCTAAACTCGCCGAATGAGACAAAAACCTCGACTTAAGGGTTTTCCCTAACCCAAAACGCAGCGTTTAACTTAAGACAAAACGCAGAAACTCAACCCTGCATCGATCGATGCAATCCTTAAACCAGAATTTCGGTTCGCGGATGTTACATTCTGTTTTGCCACTTACTCAACACAAAGCTTTCCCAGAGAAGTCAGTTAAACNTCAGAATGCAGTCTTCCTCACATCTGCCTCATCAATCGGTATCTGATGATAACCCGACGCCAGATCTACCTTGGAGAACCAAGTAGCACCCCTAAACTGATCCAACAACTCATCGATCCTCGGAAGAGGGTACTTGTTCTTCACAGTGACCCGGTTCAAACCCCTGTCATCAATACACAACCGGACACTCCCATCCTTCTTCTTGACAAACAACACCGGCGCTCCCCACGGTGATACACTAGGACGGATGAATCCCTTACTCAACAAATCCTCTAGCTGCTTCTTCAGCTCTGCCATCTCTGCTGGAGCCATTCTGTAAGGAGCCTTGGATAACG
>NC_025692.1:11760488-11761503 GCF_000633955.1 Camelina sativa | reverse complement strand
CTATGAGAAGCTCCAGAATCAAACATAACATGGGACTTAAATTCGCCCACCAACAAGGTCTCTACACAAACCTCATGCGTTGAGAACCTAACAGTTTATCACAGACAAACATAAAATCTGAACTTACTAAGAATTCACAAAAACATAAACGAGCCGCTGTCGTCGGAGCACTCCTCTTGGGACAGCTAGCAATCTTGTGATCCTTGCTTCCACAACCGAAACAACTCGCACCACTCGGCCTCTGCGTAGCCTCCCACCTCCTCTTGGTTCCCTGCGCAGGCTTACCGCCCTTGCTAGAACCACCCTGCTGTTGAGCCCTACCAGGCTGAACTGCTGGACTAACCGCCACTGACTGTGCTCGGAAATCTTCCTCAATCCCTGCTGCAGTCTCAACCAGCTCTGCACGCGTATCATAACTCTGCCCTCTATAGTGAACCCTCAAATCATCACATAGGACCCTCAAAAACCTTCTGATCTGAGCCTCCTCAAACTCCATAGCCCGACCCCCATAACATAGAAGTCGACTGAACTCCAAGTCTAGCTCCCGCACTGACCGTGCCCCCTGAGACAACTGAAGGAACTGCTCATCCAACCGGTCCAACGCCTCTCTCGGAAAGTACTTGAAGTTGAACTCTCCCACAAAGTCAACCCAAGTCATCTCCCGCTGCACTGCAGCTACTAATCTCCACCACAACTCAGCATCACCAATCAAATGGTGGACCCCTATGTCACGAAAACTGCACAGTCACGAGACCCTTCATCTCCTTGAGCATGGACAAATAACGATTATGTCCGCCCACATCCGCAGCCACTGGCTGCCGCTCCTCTGCCACTGGCTGCCGCTCCTCCGCCACTATTGGTGGCACCACCTGAGCCTGAGCCGGTGCCACTGCCGCCAACCGCTCTTACAACTGTGCTAACAAGCCCGCAAGATCAACACCAGGGACTCCCACACCCGGGACCCTAGCATCACCGACCACTGGAGCATCAACACCGCCCCCTCCGGCCACACTCA
>NC_025692.1:11757819-11759474 GCF_000633955.1 Camelina sativa | reverse complement strand
TATACACACAAGCAATAGAGACATCTCTAACCATCAACCAACAATCAACAATCAACAAATAACAAACCAAGACTCTGCATCGACCGACACCACATGCATCGACCGATACCACATGGGGATGCATCGACCGACACAAGGGATGCATCGACCGACACTCGTACTGCATCGACCGACGCATGCTCGACATAACACGAAAACCCTTAGGTTTTACGCGCCGTCCTCGCACTTGCATCGACCGACGCACAAAGTGCATCGACCGATGCAACATGCCGAGCATCGTGTTTTCCCCGAAGCTTCTCGCCGGATCTTTGTTCCTGCAACCACAAAACTCGATCCCAAACCACAAGAAAGCTTCCTAACGTCCCAAATAACCATCTAACAAGCCTAACAACACATAAACAAGCAGATCAGAGAAGCTCTAGCTTAGATAAGCCATTGTCCTGCACTTACCTTTGCCACAGAAGAAAACCTACCCAAACATAGGAAGAAAAACTTTCCTAGGGCGCTCCGACAATGGTCCCAGCTACAGATCTCTACAGGAACAGCTTCCAACTCCAAAAAAATCACCAAGAACACTCAAGAACACCAAGAACTCTTCTTTCTCTCTTCTTTTCTCTCAAAAACGGCTAAACTCGCCGAATGAGACAAAAACCTCGACTTAAGGGTTTTCCCTAACCCAAAACGCAGCGTTTAACTTAAGACAAAACGCAGAAACTCAACCCTGCATCGATCGATGCAATCCTTAAACCAGAATTTCGGTTCGCGGATGTTACATTCTGTTTTGCCACTTACTCAACACAAAGCTTTCCCAGAGAAGTCAGTTAAACTCAAAGCTATCAAATGGGAGTAGATGAATTTGCATAGACAAAACAAAAACATCATGATGTGAAAGTCACAATGTCATGCAGAACAATTTTAGAACCAGTTGGGAGGCAGCAAAATATTGATATAATAGCTATTTTTAGGATTCAAATCAGTAAACTCTTTTATTTAATTCACCAAAGACTTGACATAATTTCAGTTAGTAAGCTTAATGTGACGGGACAAGAAAACTGTGAAGGATTGATGGGACCAATATCTCACCAAGGACAAAGACACCACCTCCACTACCTCAACTACCTCATGAAGCTGAGAGACGATTGACAGGTTTTCCTTGCCAAAACCATAGATTCAATCCACTACTTTGTTTGACTTTGTCAAGTCCTCAGATTGGTAGGTACTACTACAGCTGTTGCAAATACAAGGAATTCATTTACAAAGTTTAAGATCTTTAATCTATCATATACTTTCATGCATGGACAAGGGCTAATGTTAGATAGTGAAAGCTCTTACCTGAAAACAATGGGANCCACATCCTCAAACTCCTCTACAACCGGAATACCGCTTTCCATAGACTTTTCCATTGATTCTAGCATAGATATGGTAACCAAATAAGCCTCACGGTCCTTCTCGATCATCTTCCCAGCCTAAATGGCCGAGATCACAAGACTCCCCGAAGTCGATCTAATACCCTGAAAAACCAACTTCCCTCCTGGACGCTCAAACTCCACTCTACCCCGATAGCAATCCAAATGCACCATATGCCGATGCAACCAATCCATCCCGAGAATCACATCATACAACTCCACTGGACTGATAAGCAAATCCGCTGGCCA
>NC_025692.1:11725857-11753508 GCF_000633955.1 Camelina sativa | reverse complement strand
AACATCAAATTAGAATAGAAATCATGATTCTTTTAAAGCTAAAACTGAAGACAACCACAATCAAATCGATGATGTTTCAGGACAAGAACACAAACTCTCTCTAAACATTATCATATGCATTTTTAAACTACACTAACCATAACAATCCGAATTATAAAAAAAACTCTCAATTCCATATTAAATCCAATATAAATGTACTAGTTCACGAGATTACTCAATAACCTTTTTGCTCAATGTCATAAACTAAGCAATCAAAACTCTAAATTCAACCAACAAAAATAGAAAACGAGTATAAAGAACAAACCTTTCAAGAAACTGGATTGAGCAGACAAAACAATGGTTCTGGACCGAACTCGCTTGGGTTGAAAAGGAGCAATTTGAGTTCTAAAATTCTCATTAAAGATGTGTTTTAAATCTTAAAACAGAACACAGAGAGAGAAGCAGAGAATTAGGTTACTCAGTGAAACGACCGACCCGTATTTTTTTTAAATAAATAATATAATAAAAATAAAAATACTCTACAACTAGTGGTCCCATAACCACTAACCACCTAACCACAAACACACCAAGACAGCGGAAATAACAATACCAATAAATCACCAGAAATTCGATAACCAATAAATAATATCCTGTAATAATTATAATCATAAAATAATGATTCAACCAACATAAACTAGAGAACCAACAATCCTAAACAACATTCTAGGACTCAACTCTAGCAACCTAACAGAACTCAGACAACCAAGCGAGCCACTAGAACATCCTCCTCTTCATTGCCTTGATTCCACGATCACACTTTGTCTTTACCTACACCACAAACACAAATTGCAATGCATGAGTATTTTATAAACACTCAGTAAGGCAATCCTCCCATCTACTAGGCTATACACACAAGCAATAGAGACATCTCTAACCATCAACCAACAATCAACAAACATCAATAACAAACCAGGACTCTGCATCGACTGACACCAGATGGGGTTGCATCGACAGACACAAGCTTGCATCGACTGATGCAAGTTACACTTGCATCGATCGACACACGCACTACATCAACCGACGCATGCTCGACAAAGCACGAAAACCCTAGGTTTCACGCATCGTCCTCGCATTTGCATCGACCGATGCACAAAGTGCATCGACCGATCCACATGCCGAGCATCATTTTTCCCCGAAGCTTCTCGCCGGATCTTCGTTCCTACAACCACAAAACTCGACCCCAAGCCACAAGAAATCTTCCTAACGTCCCAAATAACATTCTAGCAAGCCAAACAACACATAAACAAGCAGATCAGAGAAATCTCCAGCTTAGATAAGCCATGGTCATGCACTTACCTTTGCTAAGACGATTCTGAACCTCAAACAAGCAAGAAAACACTTCCAAGAAGCTCCTACAACGATCCCAGCTACAAATCTCTACAGGAACAACTTCCAATCTCCCAAAATCCTCAAGAACACTCAAGAACACTTAAGAACACCTTTTCTCTCTTTTCTTTCTCTCAAAAGAGGCCAAACTCGATTAATGAAACAGAAACTCGAGTTAAGGGTTTTCCTAACCCAAAACGCAGCGTTTAACTTAAACTTGTCCGCACAAAACCGACCTTGCAGTGCATCGTTCGATGCATCCCTTAAACCAGGATTCCGGTTTGCGGATGTTACAATTCTCCCCCACCAACATAGATTCGTCCTCGAATCTCGAACAACCATTAGTCAAGGATTCCTGTGCAACTGTCTCCACGGTCCGCACTACCTCTGACCGATCTACGGAAGGTCACCTCTAGAAGATAGACTCACATTTCAGACATTATTTGCTCTTGACTTTTGGACTTTCCTTTACTCATAAGTCTTAACCTTGAGTTTTTATTGGCTCCTCATCAGGCCTAAGCCTGCATGCCATAATGTTGGCTCCTCATCGGCCTAAGCCGCATGCCATAATATATAAGGAAGTCCAATATTCGTCTCTCGAGTTACCACCCTACAACGCGCCCCCGGGTCATCATCCGAAGTCGATATACCAACCATACTCCCAAGCCACAAAGTCTCAAAATATGGTAGTACTAGAAGAACTAAAGTCCCCCATGAGTCGTGAGTAAACAATTCTGAACACGTTTGAGTCCTATCCCTAATCAGGTTTCCTTGTTGTGGCTCGCGTAAAACAACACAATGTCCTACCAACCACATATTCCCTCACTGGAATACCTCATGACCACACAAGGATCATCTAAAATGCCACAAGGGCCACCACAAAGGCCAACGAATGTCCTAAATAGGACGTCACAAGATCATTCGTCCCGAAGGAATGTCATGAAGACCTCTCGTCCCGAAGGACCGTCACGAAGACCACTCGTCCCAAAGGACCGTCACAAAGACCTCTTGTCCCGAAGGACCGTCACAAAGACCTCTCGTCCCGAAGGACTATCACAAAGACCTCTCGTCCCGAAGGACCATCACAAAGACCTCTCGTCCCGAAAGACCGTCACAAAGACCACTCATCCCGAAGGATCGCCTAAACAGGCCAAACGTCCCGAGGGAGCGTCATAAAGACCAAACAATTGGCTAACAGCCCGCCACAAAGGCCACACACGTCTCTCAAGACCGCCGCACACGGCACACCAAAGACTCCCTAGTCCACCACCAAGGCCGCACAAGCCCCTCCAAGGCTCACAACCACTAAAAATGGACAAATTCTAACTCCCATTAAACTTTCCATTTTTAGAATTTTTCACTTTTGGAAACTTTCCACTCTTGAAAATTTCTATTTCAGGAAACTTTCCTTTTCCGATTCCAGCTTCGCGGAACTTCATATTCCGAACACCACCACATCTTGTTACTTAGTCGCACAACCAACCACCCCTAAGCGACGAAGTAAACAAGAGAGACGGGCTGGAATACTCCATTCCCGCTCCAGCCACGGATTACAACTGGGACTAGGCTAGACAAGTTCAAGTCGTGACCTGCTTCTTGAACCACTTGAACCTTGCCTACATCCTCACCTCTGGCTCCTAAGTCTGCTCCTCAACACCATCACAGTCCCATAGGACTCTCATCGAAAGAATATTTTTCTTCCAAAGTTCCTTGATCCTCCTCTTGAGCACCCTCACTGGTCTCGCCTCCAAAGTCATGATAGGCTGAAGATCCTTAGGAATCTTTAGCCAACAACCGAATATCCTCACGGAGACACTTCCGCAACATAGACACATGGAAAACCTTGTGGAACGCACGCATAACCTCATGTAACTCCAGTCTATATGCTACCGGTTCCACCTGCTCAATCACTCTGAACGGACCCATGTACCTCTGACTCAACTTAGTCTCTGTCAATGACCTGTTCGGACCCTACAACATAACCATCTTGAGGTACACTCTATGTACCACCTGAAATTCAAGATCTCTCCTCCTCTTATCATGATAACTCCTCTGTCGATCTTGAGCTTCTTTCATGTTCAGCTTGCGAACCCGAATCTTCTCTGAGGTCCTCTAAACAAAATCTGCCCCGTAGATGCTCTTCTCCCCCACCTGAGTCCAGCATAACGCTGTACAACACGACCTCCTATACAAAGCCTCATAAGGAGACATTCCAATACTCACCTGATAACTATTGTAAGGAAACTTTACTAAGCTCAGGTGATCTGCCCAATGGCCCCCCCAATCCAACACACACATTCTCAGCAAATCCTCCAGCGTCTGGATTGTCCTCTCTGACTGCCTATCTGTCTGGGGATGATAAGCTGTACTTATGTGCACCTTAGTGCTCATCTCTACCTGAAATGCTCTCTAGAACACAAAGGTAAACTTGGAATCCCTATCAGACACAATACTCGCTGGCACCCCATGCAACCTGACTATCTCGTGCACATACTTGTTAGCCAAGACCGCTGCTCCATCCGTCTTTTTAATGGCCAGAAAATGTGCCGACTTAGTCAACTGGTCTACAATGACAAAAATAGCATCAAAAGTCCGAGACAATGGCATTCCTACCATAAAGTCCATAGGAATCATATCTAACTTCCACTCTGGAATGGGAAGACTCTTTAGTAACCCACCTGGGACCTGATGCTCAGCCTTCACTAGCTGACACACATCGCATTTCGCGACCCAACTAGCTACATCTTTCTTCATCCCGACCCAATGATAGTACCTCTAGAGATCACGGTACATCTTAGTTGCTCCTGGATGTATAGAAAACATGCTCGCATGAGCCTCTCTCAGGATCCCCGTCCTCAACTCCTCATCCTTGGGCACACAAATCCGCCTATGCACCAATATAATACAATTAGCTGAGACCTGATACTCTGAATCAACATCCTTAGAGGCATTCACCAGCCCCAAATCCTTGTCCTGAGCCAACCGCAATCTGCTCAGAAGATCTGCTCTATCAGCTGCCTCCAAACCCAACGGCTCGTGAGAGACCGCACACAACCTCAACGCACTGATCTCTCCTACCAGAGACTCCATTTCCTACTCCTGAGCCGAAGCCGCCCTCTTCCGACTCAGAGCATCTGCAACCAAGTTAGCCTTACCAGGGTCGTAGGCTATCTCTAAATCATAATCTGCCACCAGCTCCATCAACCGCCTCTGCCTAAAATTTAGCTTGGACTGAGTGAATATATACATCAGGCTCTTATGATCTGTAGACACCTGCACTTTTGCACCATAAAGATAAGATCTTCAAATCTTTAGGGCAAAAACTACATCAGCCATCTCCAAATCATGAGTAGGATATTTGTCCTCATGCATCCACAACTGCCACGAAGCGTAGGCAATCACCTTTCCATGCTGCATCAACACATACCCCAAACCAACTCTGGATGCATCAGTATAAACCACGTAGGGTTCTCCCTGCTCTGGCAATTCCAACACTGGTGTAGTAGTCAGCATCTCTTTCAGGCTTACAAAGCCCTCCTCGCACTCCTGTGACCAAACAAAAGAAATGTCATTCCCTGTCAACTTAGTCATCGGACGTGCCTTGCTTGCAAAGCCCTGCACAAACCTCCTGTAATAACCTGCCAATCCAAGGAAACTCCTGATCTCTATGGCATTATGCGGTTTAGGCCAATCTCTGATTGCCTGAATCTTCTCCGGATCTACAGAAACCCCCTCTGTAGAAACAATATGACCCAGAAAACTCATCTCACGCAGCCAGAAACTACACTTACTCAGCTTAGCAAACAACTTCTTCTCCCACAACTTCTCCATAACTGCCCTCTAATGCACTGCATGCTCCTCATGACTCTTGGAAAAACATCACCATGAACTCATAATGCCCATACCTCGTCCTGAATGTAGTCTTCCTCACATCTGCCTCATCTATCGGAATCTGATGATGACCCGACACCAGATCTGTCTTGGAGAACCAAGTAGCACCTCTCAACTGATCCAACGACTCATCGATCTTGGGAAGAGGGTACTTGTTCTTCAGTGTTACCCAGTTCAAAACCTGATATTCAATACACAAGCGGAAACTCCCGTCCTTCTTCTTAACGAATAACACCGGTGCTCCCCACGGTGATACACTAGGACGAACGAATCCCTTGCTCAACAAATCCTCTGGTTATTTTCTCAGCTCTACTAGACTAATAATCAAGTATGCCGACATCCACTCACCGCCATCTGAAAATCAACCCCTCTTCCCCATCCAAGAACCTCTAGTAACTTGTCTCTAAGGAAAAATTCCACAAGACAGCTTATTCCAACATAGCTTTCCCACTTGCCAATTCTCCACAGCAAATCATTAATACGAGTGTAATAAAACAAACAAGTACCATACGTTCGCATATTCTGATTCACCGCATCAAATGCTTTGCAAGCCGCCAACTCAACGCACTTAACTTATTTCCCCTAGCAAGCTTATCAAAACCTTGAATCTAGCAACCCTATCTATCTCCAATGAAATTCATCCACCATCGTCGCAACGATGAGTTTATCCTGCCATAAAGGCTTCTCGTGAACTTATGTACCTGGCAACCTTGACCCTGCCGGGTCATACCAACTGCAGTTCCCCTTCGTGGGACTCCATCACCACCGGCCATACAATCGTGGTGCATTAGCCACACATTCATGACCGCACTGGTCATAAAACTCTGGCCTACCTACCAACACAACTAAAATCTAAGGTTAAACCACCATCAACTCTCGAGGTCTACATTCCGTCATTATGTTTATACCCACGTCCTATGCTTTGCTTGCTCCCAACTCTTACACCCTTAGGTCGCAACCTTCAAGCCATACCAATCTCACTCTCAGGCCAGCGTGTTCGAGTTATACAGTCTCACTCTTGGACCACAATCCTCAAGATCTCGGTATCAGGAGAACTAATCATCCCCACAGGAGAACATTATCCCCTCTGCCACTCTCGGAGCCCCCAGCTTCTCGAGTTATCGGTATCGAGGAGAAATCACCATCCCCTTAGGAGCAGCNTCTGATGATGACCCGACACCAGATCTGTCTTGGAGAACCAAGTAGCACCTCTCAACTGATCCAACGACTCATCGATCTTGGGAAGAGGGTACTTGTTCTTCAGTGTTACCCAGTTCAAAACCTGATATTCAATACACAAGCGGAAACTCCCGTCCTTCTTCTTAACGAATAACACCGGTGCTCCCCACGGTGATACACTAGGACGAACGAATCCCTTGCTCAACAAATCCTCTGGTTATTTTCTCAGCTCTACTAGACTAATAATCAAGTATGCCGACATCCACTCACCGCCATCTGAAAATCAACCCCTCTTCCCCATCCAAGAACCTCTAGTAACTTGTCTCTAAGGAAAAATTCCACAAGACAGCTTATTCCAACATAGCTTTCCCACTTGCCAATTCTCCACAGCAAATCATTAATACGAGTGTAATAAAACAAACAAGTACCATACGTTCGCATATTCTGATTCACCGCATCAAATGCTTTGCAAGCCGCCAACTCAACGCACTTAACTTATTTCCCCTAGCAAGCTTATCAAAACCTTGAATCTAGCAACCCTATCTATCTCCAATGAAATTCATCCACCATCGTCGCAACGATGAGTTTATCCTGCCATAAAGGCTTCTCGTGAACTTATGTACCTGGCAACCTTGACCCTGCCGGGTCATACCAACTGCAGTTCCCCTTCGTGGGACTCCATCACCACCGGCCATACAATCGTGGTGCATTAGCCACACATTCATGACCGCACTGGTCATAAAACTCTGGCCTACCTACCAACACAACTAAAATCTAAGGTTAAACCACCATCAACTCTCGAGGTCTACATTCCGTCATTATGTTTATACCCACGTCCTATGCTTTGCTTGCTCCCAACTCTTACACCCTTAGGTCGCAACCTTCAAGCCATACCAATCTCACTCTCAGGCCAGCGTGTTCGAGTTATACAGTCTCACTCTTGGACCACAATCCTCAAGATCTCGGTATCAGGAGAACTAATCATCCCCACAGGAGAACATTATCCCCTCTGCCACTCTCGGAGCCCCCAGCTTCTCGAGTTATCGGTATCGAGGAGAAATCACCATCCCCTTAGGAGCAGCAATTGTTAACGACTATAAACATTTCAAGACCAAAAGTACCTCATGTGGTCTGAGTATAACATTGCAATATTATACCTGCTAACTCAAGTTCTAATATCCAACATGATTACCCACCAAACAGAGAAATATCTGCTCCAACTACATATCTCCACCTATCCGCCTATCTAGGCTCGATACCTCTCGAGAAGAATATTGTACCGATCATCTACAACTGCTCCATCCTCCTAACATAGGATGGAGACTCCTCAACATCCGCAGCCCTTGGCTGCACCCCGCCACCTACGACACAACTAGAGCCTGCACTGGTACCCCCCTCGGTAACTGCTCCAACAACACGTCAATAGGTTCGCCAAGCGATCATCTCGACCCTGGGCTCGACCTGCTGCAACCCCACACCTGGGTTCCCAGCATCCCCGACATGCTCACCGGTTAACCCTCTCTGGTCCCTCCATAGACGCTTGCGACCCTCTGACGTACCTTCTCGTGGAACTCTGGACCACACACTCGCTAGCCTCGGGAACCTGCCCGACTACGACCATGACAACGCCCACGTCCATGACCAACAACTCAACCACCATTAACCACTGCTCTTCCAAGAACAAAGACTAACAAGCATAGAAACAAACCAAAACCACACAAAGAAACATAACATACCGTGGAATCTCATTGAAGGTTCGAAGAGGATGTTCTAGGACTCCATTCCACTCACAATTGACTAAATCACATAACCAATCAAAGCATGCAACCCCAACATCTATAGAACAAAGCCTAGTGAACCTAAACCTAGAACCGTAAGGGCTTTGATACCAAACTGAAACGACCCGACCCGTTTTTTTTAATAATAAATAATAAATAATAATAATAATAATATAATAAATAATAAATAAATAACCCAAAAATATTGATTTAAATATGCAGAAACTCAAATCACCAAATAAGCAACATAAAATACCAATAATAATAAACCAATAATTAACCAGAATCATAAACCAAAAACTAACAACCTAAACCATGGTTCTAACACCGACGTTCCAATTCTAGCAACCTAGCAGAAACTAAAACATAATAACTAAATCCCTAGAACATCCTCCTCTTCATAGTCATGATCCCACATTCAAACTTTGCCTCTACCTGCACCACAAACACAATGAGATGCGTGAGTATTACCAAAAATACTCAGTGAGGCGATCCTCCCATCTACGAGCTATACACACAAGCAAATCAAGAGTACAACTACAAATAAAATATAACAAACCAACCATTAAACAGAATAACCAATAACACTTTCACCACACCTACACATCATCATACAAAACAAGTTATACAACCCAATCACTTAGATAAGCTCATGGTCACGCACTCACCTTAACAAGTGATTTACGAAAATAACTACAACCAAAATAGAAGCTCTCCAATATCCAAGAACAACCAAACTCGCTCCTACAACCAATCACAACAATAAACAAACATTGAAAACAATCTTCCAGAAAAATCAGAAAAGAACAACCTCACAAGTGAAACCATAATATCAAAAATAACCGTTAACTTTCCAATCCCTCCGGTGAAAAGCAAGGTCTATACGTCCAGAAGCTGCCCACTAAGTTTCAGCACGATCGGTTTTCTGATGAAACCGCAATCGATCCCAAAACACCCACTGGTCTTAATCCGCGATTGAGAAGAAACACCTCACAAAACTGCCGATATCTCCTACAATATTAACTCAAATTCACTTCTGTAAAAGGAGAGTGTACGAAAATATAATAGCTACAACCCTACCAAATATCAATACCTTATGAAACGATTTGAGCAGTCAGATCCTCCTTCTCCCAAACCCTAACAGTTTTGTTTCTCTCTTTTCTCTAAGGAAAAAGCTTGATCTCATTCTCTTCCTCATTTACACCAAAAAACCAAGGGTTCTCACACTTTCTCTCCCTTTCTCTGATAACAATGTCGACAAAAAAAAAAGAGAGGAGGCGTGATTTAGGAGGGAGATTAAGGGTTTTTGGTTTGATTTGATTAAACCAGGATTTAATTAAACCAAAAAATCAATTAAAATCTACTCCTTTGGTTAACACTCCTTTAATTAAACCAAAAAATCAATTAAAATATACTCGGAACACGGATGTTACAAGTACATATTATTCCTATAATTAAATTAAAGAAATGTTGAATAAAAGAAAGTTACCAAAATTGCTGTTAATGAAAATTGTCTTCGTGAAACCTTGTTTGTGATCCAAGATTCACTCATTACCTTGATATATCTATATATACATTTTTGAAGTACATTTTGGGTTTTACCCTTATACTTATGATTATTTACAAATTTAACTAAAAAATTGTAAAGAAAAACAATAACTAAAAATATGGCAAATCAAAATATATTATACGATACTACAATTTAGAACTAGCATTGAAGATAATTGATTAAATGATTTATAATTGTTAGAAAGTGTCCTAAATATAAAGTAAGTTAAAATCTTAGATTTGCCAAAATCAAAAAATGTACCGATACGCTAATCAGAAATGATCTTTTTTTTTAATCGTCTGCAATTCAATAAAATGATAAGAGTTCAACAAAGAAACGAAACAAACCAAAAACACAAGAAACATATTCTTAGTACACCGATTCTAAGTACGTCCAACTCGCTCAATCTGCTCGTGTAACCAAGCAGGACCACCCAAGGCTAAGTACGTATTCGACCTACCATCACGTGTAAAACTCCTCGCAATCGCCCGAGCCACTCCGTTTGATTGTGATGTCGCTAGTTGAACCGACACGATCTGCATTTGATTGATTACCTGACATATCTTATGAAGGACTGATCGGTATTTAGGCCAATCCTGAGGCCTTGCTAAAGCTAGCGTTACTGCTCCACAATCTGTCTAGACTTCACATGACAAGATGTGTAAGTATCGTAGGCTCTCTAAACACCATAAAAGACATTGCAGTTCTGCAACAATTCGATTCACTGTCGGTAGAAAAGCATGTCGGCAGTGAAACAAAACGTCACCGACATGATTCCTAAGTATCCAAGCCCCACCAGCAAAAAACTGATTATTGACCCAAGAAGCATGTAAGTTACATTTAAGCGCTCCAAAAGCCGGTCTAGTCCATTTCCTTTGTTGAAGCAGAGTTCTTTCTCCCATCAAACCAGAATTTTGTTCCTGAATTTGCGACCTGTTATGTTGTAACCATTCCTCTGCATCTGTCACAGCAACCACAATTAGCACATGAGGGGTATGTACCCTACTAGTAAAAACCATCGAATTGCATGCCTTCGAAATCTCCAAAATTATCCAAGGAAGAGCAACCCGTATGTTTGTTGGTATCTCAATTTTGGTGAGTAGCAAAAACAAATATTCAATATTCTCCGAGACCGACGCTGAGAAACCTTATACAGGTAATGGCAAAGCAGTTGCAGACCAAACCGTTGTCGCAAAAGAGCATTCAAACAGAACATGCGACACAGTTTCTTCTCTAGTCTTGCAGACTTGGCAAACAGGATTGATTTGCAACCCGTGTCTCCTTAAACAATCTGCAACTGCCAAAGTGCCTGATAACACTCTCCACAAAAACATTCTGATTTTTGGAGCCGTCTCCACTGTCCATATCTTTACTTTCAACACATTCAGAGCTTGTGAGCTTTCAGATTTCTCACCAATCCCCTCAGTTTCTTTGGTTATCAGCCAATGACCACTCTTTACCGAATATTTCCCATCCCTTAAACGACAATCCCTTAAACGACAAAAAGAGAACGGCAAGTATACGCCCACACCAACCTATCCCTTAAACGACAATCTGGGGGGAATGATCTAATTTTGGTCACATTAGAAAAGAGGGAAGAGTTCATGTAAGGTCTGTAGATTCCAATCTCCCTGACTGGTTATTAGCTTGGAAACTTGGAGATTCAGATTAATCATCTGTTCTTTATTACATGGCCTTCTTGGCAAATCATCAAAAACCCATTTGTCCAACCACACTCTAGTATCCTGACCATTACCTATAGACTGCATTAGACCCTTTTCCAAAAATTCTCTACCAATGAGGATACTTCTTTATGCATAAGAGGGTCGTGGACCAAGTGTAGCCTCCATAAGCGATGTTGTGGGGAAATATCTGGCTTTGTAAACCCGACCCAACAACGAAGATGGAACATCCAACAATCTCCAGGCCTGTTTAGCTAGGAGAGCTTGATTGAAACATCCAATATCCCTGAAGCCTAAACCTTCCTGATTCTTTGACTTACACATTTTCTCCCAAGTTACCCAATGCATTTTCTGTTTCTCTTCAGTTGCATTCCACCAGAAACTAGCCATAGCACTCGTTATCTTCTTACATTGATGCTTCAATAGCCGGAAGCAGGACATTGCGTACACCGTAAGTGCCAGAGCTACAGATTTAAGTAACACTTCCTTACCTTCCAAGGAAAGAATTTTTTCAAACCATCCTCACAGTCGAGAGGTTAAACGATCCGTTATGTACGCTAACATGCCCTTCTTAGAGCCACTGAAGCATTCAAGTAGCCCTAAATATTTCCCGGCGCCGCCCTCTTGTTCAGTTCCTGTAAACAACCCAATAACCCTCCTCATATATGGATCTAACTTCTTCCCAAAGGTTATCGAAGACTTCTGGAAATTTATCTCCTGACCAGACGCAGCCCCATATAGTTCTAAACATTGTAACAAGTTTGAACGTTTCTTCAAGATAGCATGACACAAAAACAACCTGTCATCAACAAAGAGAAGGTGCTGAATCGACGGGCAAGCCAGAGTGATTTTCAAACCCGTAAGTTGACCGTCCTGTTTTGCGTTGTTCATCACATGTACGAGTGCCTCAGCACAGAGAAGAAATAGGAAGGGTGATAGGGGATCCCCTACCGTATCCCCCTCTCAGGTTTAATAAAACCATACTCTTTCCCGTTGATGAGAACCGAAAAAGTTACTGACCGCACACAATTCATTATCCACTAGACCCATTTGATATCAAAACCAAGCCAAAAGGGAAATTCTTCTAAAACGTTCCATTCCACTCGATCGTAGGCTTTAGAGATATCTGTCTTGATTGCTAAAAACTCCTCATCACATCCTGATTAGTTCATGTGCTAGGAGAATATTATCTGATATGAGTCTGCCCGACACAAAAGCCCCTTGAGTGTCTGAAACTATCGACGGTAAGAATCTTTTCAGCCTCTTACATAACACTTGTAAATCACTGAACATAGAATAATAGGCCGAAGGTTTGACATTCTAGTAGGATTCTGAACTTTTGGGATCAAGCAAATCTGTGTAAAATTCTATTCGGCTGGAAGATGGCCATACTAAAAAAACTGTTGCACCTCCTTCACCACCTGAGGTCCAACAATGTCCCAATACTCTTTATAGAAATTACTTGACATACCATCCGCACCTGGCCTCTTCTCCCCCTTGATACTAAAAACTACATTCTTTATCTTCATTGCAGATACCGGATGAGTAAGTTCTGTATTCATACTGGCAGTGACCCGTGGCTCCATCCTATCCAAAACTTCTGTTATGGCACCAGGATTTGAACTAGTAAACATCCTACAGAAATACTCCACTGCCACTTCCCCTTAGGATCCCTCAGAAAACTGCTCCACACCATTATCATCAAAAAGAGATAAAATCTGATTTTAGACCCTTCTCCGTTTGACACTACTATGAAAGAACTTCATGTTACGGTCTCCACCCTACAACCACTGCTCTCTACTTCTTTCCTTCCAGTACAACTCCTCGGCACGATAATTCTCCGCTAACTCCCATCGTAATTCCTTCATTACCTGAAGATTGGGATGAAGTTTGGTGCCCTCCTCTTTAAGTTTGTCTCTGACCTGCTGGATTCGTACCTTGGAGTTCATATTTTGCGATCTTTTCCACCCAGAAATAGCTCTCCTGCACTCCGCAATTCTACTCATAACTGAAGTTTGTCCCGTAGCCTCTCCTTTAGTCCAACCCAATTGGACCACCGCAGAGAAGTCCGGCTTAGATATCCACCTTTTGTTAAACATAAACCTTCCCGTATTAGACATATTATCATTCCCCAGACGCAACAGAATGGCCCTATGATCAGAACCAATCCGTTCAAGATACTCGCTCTGCCCCTTTGGAAAAAGGTGAAACCACGCCTAATTACCCAGAGCTCTATCCAAACAGCACTGAATCCACATGTTATTTCGTTTACCAGCCCATGATAATCTGTTACCAATGCTTGGGACCTCCCGTAGGCGATAATCATGAATCATATTCCGAAACGGAAAAAATGATGACTTCGCTCGTGCTGGTCCACCTAACTTCTCCGAATTGCTCAACATCTCATTTAGATCCCCAATAACCAGCCATGGTTCATCACGAGTAACTCTAATGTCAACTAATGAATCCCATACAACTTGTCTCAACCCACTTACCGGATCACCATAGACACATGAGACGTAAAACGAGAGTGACCCTAGCTTGGCTCTCATGTCTATGATTCTATGATCGGAGTTAACAACTTCGACATCATATGATCGTTTCCAGAACAAAGAAAGACCACCACTAATCCCTACTGGATTCACTATATGAGAGTGCTCATAAACCAATCCTCTCTTTAAATTCACCACATAGTCTCTGGAGTTTTTAGTCTCCAGGAGGAACATAAAGTCCAGAAAATGTAGACGACGCATTTCCCTCAGAAAAGGAATTGTCAAAGTGCCCCCCAATCCTTGACAATTCCAACTAAAGAGCTCATACTTGATTTGGCAGTTTTTCATGCGGAACCGCCTTCTTTGCATCATCTTTAGCGATCTTTGATGATACTTGAGCGTCATCAGCAGCTTTTCGTTTTGAAACCACACCTTCTTCACCCTCAGCGTTCACAAGTATATTTGTGTCTCCATTCTCTTGCGCAGATTTCACAGCCTGTGCTTTTCTCCGCCATTGATTTGGGCGCATGCGCTTATTCTGGTATTTATTAATAGTGCCATAGGAGCCAGCCGAGAAGCTAGCTCGAAGACCCGTAGCACCTTGGCCAGAAAAAGGGGCTGAAATGGAGGCAACAAGTTGTGACTGAACAGACCTTGTAGGCCTTACCAATTCTGTACCAACCCCTATGGCATTACAAGCACCTTGATCCCTTCTCCAAATGACGAAGCTGAGTGTTCAAAGTCGAAGACCAATCCTTTACCCTTATCCATGTCTGCAATGAGTCGAGTAGGCTCTTCCAGCCTCAGCAGGTTCTTTTGACCTTCCGTATCTCCCTCAAGATCCCATACAGACTTACGCACTCGTTCAATGTGAATCTGTCTCTCTTTAGGATCAGCTACAGACATGTATTGCCTCATCTCATCCAAAACTTCCTTGGCAATCTTTGGTTTCGCAGACACCACATCAATACCTACATCATCATCAGTTAAGACCCCAATCAATGGGTCATCTCGACTGATTCTTGGCACCAAGCGACTTGGGATCACCGCTTGACTTTTCTCCCCTCCCGTAGCACCAGATTGCCAGTGTGAGGGGTTCAAAGGGCACCAAAGTTTATCGTGTGTCAACCGAAGATAGTGATAGCATCTCTTCCGTATTCTTTCATACTCGATCCCTATCGCAAAAATCTCTCCCGATGGAATCTGCAACTCTCTCCTATTCTTCAATGGCTTGTTAATATCAAACAACACCCTAACTCGAACATATCCCCTTCTTAGAGGTTTCAGTGGATCAAAAGTAATATCCGTTACACGTCTGATGTACCCTGCTATTTCCTTTATCGTATCAACAGTAAGGTAGTTCACCGGGATATGCCGAAGACGCACCCATATCGGAAGAACTTTAAGAAAATCACTTTGGGGATTCTCTACCCATCTCTCAAGTGTCATGCTCCAATCATTAAACGTCCATGCCCCAGATTGCAAAACCAAGGATAGATATGCCTTTGAATCAAAGATGAACTGAAACTTGTCATTGGGAAGTGCAATTCCACGAACCCTGTTATAGACCCGCCACACCCTTGGCATCTCGTGGATCATACTCGACATCTTCTGGTTCTCCGGACATAGGAGTTGACCAATAATACTACACTATTCCTCACGCTCGAGTTAAATTTCGCATGATCCTGCAACACAATCGGTTGATCATCATCAATCGAAATCTCCTTTAGAGCTTTATCCAAAGCATACTCCATTCCCAAAGCTCAAACAAACTCTCTCGTAACCCCAACACTTCCTCACCGTCCACCATGCTTCTCAGAGAAGAATTACGTCGGCCGCAGCAGATGAACTAGGTTAAAACTTCACTAAACCTTCCAAGAATACTCCGTGAAACAAAGAAATATTCATCCAAATCCGGCGGAACTCAAAGATTTTCCCGGTAACTAAATCTTTTCCACTAGATATGAGACCCTATAGTTGAAAAAGTGTATCCTAAGCCCACCCTTTGGGATTCATCAAAAATGATCTTAATAAAAGCATAATCACTTATTCACCTATTAAAAAAGATTTTTACATTTCAATATCGTGTGAAAGATCTTCTAAACTTCCTCATCAAGATATATTTGCGAATCTTAATTGTAAAACCCTACCAACTTATGTATATAGTAGAAGTACTTAGCATGCAGACCATCTATAGGCCAGTTTTGGCCGATAAAAAGGTTTACTATTATTTCTTATACTCGGGTGAGATATCGTTAGTCTAGATTTCGGCTCCTCGAGCATTAGATGACTTGAATGCATCTTCAGTGACGAAAGTGGAGAGAGATCTCAAATGTTGAACGATGGAGGAGGTTTGGTGACCGTGAAGGTCTGCCTCTTCATCTCGCCGACTGATTTTGAGTTCCCCTATGCAATAATAGCAAACAACATAAATTAAAGAGAGTTGAGGACATTCTTCCACTGAAAAACCTTTTTTTAGACTACCACACAATTTGTTAACCATCAAACTCCAAGACCAAAATCATTTCTTTTCTCATAAAATTTGTGCAATTCATGAAGACCAGCATAGTCAACACATGCACCCAATTATTGATAATTTCATCCATATACTTATTCGGTTTTAGATCCACACGTATTGAAACTTCTCAAACTAAAATCCTTACTTATAGAGAAAGTATTTACTTGCAGAGAAAGTAATATAAACATGTATAGTTAACAACTTTTCGTCGATCCTTCCTCTTTAAAATAAAATAACATCAAATCAAGGTCTTGCGACGTCATTCCTTCTTTCTTAGACTTAAAAATACAATTTTTACTGCAAGAATATCAAATCATCTCTAAAGTCATACACAAAAACATGTTTTACAACTCATAAAAGATATAAAACACAAACGAAGAAAAGTAAGATATTTTCAAGATATTAAAAAAATTTGATATATAATATTTAGTAATTCTTAAACTTTTAAATTTTAATAGAGATTAAATATTTTAAACTTTAGATGTAGTTTAAATATTTGTAACATTTTTTTCTTTTAGATTTAAATATTAATGACACTTTAACTTTTTATAGAGTTTAATTAGTTATTATATTTTAAAATTTTTATGGAGGTATTTATAATATTTTTAAACATTCTATAAAGTTTAAATATAAACATTTAAAAAATTTCCATTTGTTAAAATAAATCAAATAAAACTTTTAAATTTGAAAACCTGATAAATCAAGCTTCCTGGGAATTTATAGTTAAAAACATATTAGTTTATTTATAATGGTTCTCAGCCATTGTCTAAAATTTTCTAGCCGATGTGGGACATTGTACATATTTCTTTTATTTCTATAGATTTTATATTTTTTTCTTGAAACGATCCGACTCATTTTTTTTAAATAAATAATAAATAATAATAATAATATAAACTACAACTAGTGGTCCCATACCCACTATCCACCTAACCACAATCACAACCAAACATCGGAATAACAAATACCAATATCCAATAATAAACCAACATTATAACATAAGCAATATCAAATATCCAATCATCAGAAAACATGAAACCAACAACCTAGAAATGTTTCTAATAACCCAACTCTAGCAACCTAGCAATGCCAGACAACATCCAATCAAGTCTCTAGAACATCCTCCTCTTCATTGCTTTGATTCCACGATCACACTTTGCCTTTACCTGCACCACAAACACAAATTGCAATGCATGAGTATTTAATAAACACTCAGTAAGGCAATCCTCCCATTTACTGGGCTATACACACAAGCAATAGAGACATCTCTAACCATCAACCAACAATCAACAAACAACAAATAACAAACCAGGACTCTGCATCGACCGACACCACATGGGGATGCATCGACCGACACAAGGGATGCATCGACCGATGCAAGTTACACATGCACCGACCGACACTCGCACTTCATCGACCGACGCATGCTCGACATAACACGAAAACCCTAGGTTCTACGCGCCATCCTCGCACTTGCATCGACCGACGCACAAAGTGCATCGACCGATGCAACATGCCGAGCATCGTGTTCCTCGAAGCTTCTCGCCGGACTTTGTTCCTGCAACCACAAAACTCGATCCCAAGCCACAAGAAGGCTTCCTAACGTCCCAAATAATCATCTAACATGCCTAACAACACATACACAAGCAGATCAGAGAAGCTTTAGCTTAGATAAGCCATGGTCCTGCACTTATCTTTGCCAAGACGAATCTGAACCTTAAACCAACAAAAAAACAATTCCAGGAAGCTCCTACAACGATCCCAGCTACAGATCTCTACAGGAACAGCTTCCAATCTCCAGAAATCACCAAAAACACTCAAGAACACTTAGGGAACTTTTCTCTCTTTCTTTTTCTCTCAAAAGCAGCCAAAACCCAACTAATGAGACAAAACTCGTGTAAAGGGTTTTCCCTAACCCAAAACGCAGCGTTTAACTTAACTCGTCCGCAGAAAACTGAACCTGCATTGACCGATGCACTATATGCATCGACCGATGGAATCCCCTAAACCGGGATTTCGGTTCGCGGATGTTACATTTCTAAAAAATCTTAATAATATAGATTACTACTATATTTCCAAAAATATTAATTAGTGAAATATCTAATTCTTATCGGTTATTTTAAATCCTATATGGACACCTTTAGGAGTTTATAGCTTCAAATTTTTGCTAGTATAGATATAATATTTCAAAATTTCTATGAAGGTTAAGTAATTGTAATATTTTAAAACATTTATGAAGTCTAAATATTTTTAATTTTTGAACCATTTAAAGGTTTCAATATTTATAATATTTTAAATTTTTAAAATTTATAAATTATAAATTTTTAAAAAACTTTTAAAAGCTAATAATTTAAAAGTTATAATATTTTGAAACCTTTTAAAAGCTAAGACTTTTAGAAGTTTCAATATTTATAATATTTTAAACTTTTTAAAGGTTTCGAATTATAATATTTGAACCTTTTAAAAAGTGTCAATTTTTATAATATTTAACTTTTAAAAATTTTAAATATTATAATATTTTCTGTAACTCTTTAAAGTTTTAATATGATCAAATAAAAAACCGGATCAAACCGAATAAAACTTTTAAACTTGGATGCCTGATAAATCAAGCTTTCCTGCTCATTAGTTGTTGGAAACATATTAATCTTATTTATACTGATTCTGAACCATTATGTAAAACTTTTCTACCCGATGTTGGACGTTGTACATAGTTCTTTTATTTCCATAAATTTCCTTTTTCTAAAAGTTCCTAATAAAGAAAATTCCAGAATTTTTTAAAAAATGTTAATGAATGACATGTCAATTCCTGATTGGTTGTTTAAAACAATTTTTAATGTACAAAATTCTGTAAATTTTTAAAAATGTTAATTAGTGACATGTCAAATTCTGATAGGTTGTTTAAAATCCTATGTGGATAGCCTTAGAAGCTTATAGCTCATACTTTTATTTAGTATAGATGTGACTCATGTTATTTACCTATAATTTCATAAATTCCAAAATTTATTAAGACCTATGCTGTAAAATAGAAATCTTATTATATAAACCTTGATGACAAAATTACTCATTAACAAGATCATGACACGTGTCAATTATATTATTCATATGTTAACACATGTCAATTCATTATTAAAATTTTAAAAACTAAAAAAGTAAAAATTCAAAACCTAACCTAAAAATGTTTTATATAAAACTCAATAGATAAAATAAAATCAAAATATATGTCAATTCATTATTAAAATTTTAAAAAAAGAAAAATGAAAAAATTTAAAACCTAACCTAAAAAGGTTTTATATCAAAGTAAATAGATAAAATAAAATCTAATTTTATTTAAAATCTAATTATAAGATAAATTATATATATATATATATATACCATAAAATTCAAAAGTATAATATTGTTTACTTATTTTAATTTTTAGTTGCTATATTACAAGAAAAATATTACTTTTTATATAAGAGAAAAAATGATTGTGAAAATTATACAATTAGTTACTGTTTCTAAAAAAATGTAAATACTTACCTTTACATAAAGAAAAAGATTGTTGAAGTAAAAAAAAAAAATAGATCGTCTCATATTTTTTTCACCAATCAAATAATTTATTCAAAAGACTGCTATTGTAATATATATGATAGGAGTATGTAAGATTAAAGTGAAGAGACATATAATAGGTTAGAAGTTCATAAAGACAACTTGTTGGTAGTAGTTAAGACTAAAGAGTATATTTTAACAGTATAATATATTTGTGTGTAGAAATAAACTTTTAGTGGTAATGTAGACAGTAGATTTGTATATGGATATACATTAATGTATTATAGCAAGAAAAAAACAACTATTTTCTATAACTAAAAGTTTATCTTTTTACTTTTATACATTGTTTTTACTTACAATAAGAATTAAATGTATATTCTTTTTTAAATTTAATTAGGTTTTGAACCAATGCTACGCGTGGGTTTATTTGATATATTTTGATGAAAATTATATATAATTGATGACGGTAATAAAATATTATTTTATAAAAAATTTAAATTAGTATTAAAGAAAAAAATTAAATTTCAGATACACAATTTTTTAAAATATAAAAATCAGTTGTGTTATAAAATCAAATCTAATAAAAAAAATTATAAATTTAACTTGACGTCCAGGCGAGACAAATCAAACTGATGACCTCACATATCCTAAACCATTTTCTTTGACCACCAGAAAAACGAAACAATTTTATCATCATGAATTTAACTCGTTTTCATATTTAATTGATCACTATGACCTATGTTTTCGTGTTTTTTTATTCAATGTTTTCTTATTTTTCATATTCTTTCTTGTCATTTTCATTGTCAAATTTTGTGATAATTGTCATCGTTACTTTTACCGTCTGGTTCTTCGTTATACTTTTTTTATTTTTCTTTTTCGTCAACTTCTTCACATTCTTCCACTTAAAAACATTTTTTTTAGACTACCACACAACTTGTTAACCCATCAAACTCCAAGAACAAAATTATTTCTTTTCTCATAAAAATAAAAAATAAGATAAAAATAAAAAATTAATGAAAGAATATCAACTAATCTATAAAATCACACACAAAATATATTTTACAGCTCATAAGAAATAAAAAGCACAAAGGTAGATAAATAAGATAAATTATGTATTACATCAATATTTATAATATTTTAAAATTTTAAAAGGTTTCAAATATAAATTTTGAACCTTTTAAAAAGTTTCAATATTTATAATATTTTAAACTTTTAAAACTTATAAATTATAATATTTAAAAACTTTTCAAAAGCTAAGAAAATATTTAAACTTTTAAAAATTTGAAATATTCTAATATATTTTTTGAAACTTTTTAAAGTTTTAGTTTGATCAAATAAAAACTAGATCAAACCGAATATAACTATTAAACTGGGATGCCTGATAAATCAAGCTTTCCTACTCATTCGTTGTTGAAAGCATTGAAACGACCCGACCTGTTTTTTTTTTTAATAATAAATAATAATTAATAATAATAAATAACTTCAACTAGTGGTCCCATACCCAATAGCCACCTATCCACAATCACATCAACATCGGAAATAACAATACCAATAAATATCCAATAATAAAATAACCAATAATAATCCATCATCAGGAAACATGAAACCGGCAACCTAACAATGTTTCTAATGACCCAACTCTAGCAACCTAGCAACGCCATACAACATCCAATCGAGTCCCAAGAACACTTTGCCTTTACCTGCACCACAAACAAATATTGAGATGCATGAGTATTTGATGAACACTCAGTGAGGCAATCCTCCCATCTACTGGGCTATACACACAAACAACAGTGATTCCAATGTTCCAAACAAACAACAAACAAAACATACAAACCAGGAAATCAAACATATCTCGCTGGAAGGGAGGTGTCGACCGACACTGGCCTTGGTGTCGACCCACACTACCCCACAGTGTCGATCGATGCCTAATTTGCTGGTGTCGACCGACACCACATGGTGTCGATTGACAATCACTCTGCAACTGCGATCCGCACGAAGCCGAGAGTCGAATCTTGCTCCCAAAACTCCACCAAATCGTCCAATACTCAAAACCCAAGCCGAAAACACCCATAGGAACCTGTAGCAACCAATCCCAGCAAGAAAAACACACAAAACAACAACAAACAAGAAAGAACAAGGAAATCAAAGGCTTAGATTAGCCATGGTTATGCACTCACCTATTTGCCGGAAGTTTCTGAACCACATCAACGAAACCATACCTCCTAGCAAGCTTCTAGCACCTTCCTAGCCTTGGATCTCTCAAGAAACAACATGGAATCTCACCAATCTCTCTCACAAGCTCAAGAACCAAGTTTTCTCCCTTTTCTCTCCCAAAACAACAAAGTGGCGACAAAACAAACTCTAAAACCCTTCTGGTCGACAAAACACTTAAATAACTCGGTTTAGTGGTTTTTCCTAAACCAAACCGGTCCAAATCGATAAGAAACTCAATTTGGCCGAACCAGAAACCTTGGTGTCGATCGACACCCACCCCCAAAACACAGAGTTTTGGTTTGCGGGCGTTACAATTCTCCCTCACCAACATAGATTCATCCTCGAATCTTGAACAACCATCAGCCAAGGACTCCCGTGCAACCGTCTCCACGGTCTGCACTCCTCCGACCGATTGAAACTGACTTTCTTTGTGGTGTGGTGAAAGAAAGATGTATGGAATGATGATGTATGGAATGAATAGAAGTCAGGGTGTTTTAATTCCCCTTATGCAGTTGCAGTATAAGAGGTGTCAATCCTATCTGAGTGATTGTGAACAATTAAGATGTGCATATGAGTCTAAGTCAAGCCAATTGTAAAGATTGTTTGTCACTAACAATCCTAAAATGAGATATGAAATGCAGAAAGTAAAAACAACTAGAACAAGATACTAAATGCAAACAGAACAGACAAATTAAAGCTATAATGAAACTAGAACAGAGATAGACACTATGCTAATGAACTAATGCAAGACAAGTAATGAACAGGAAACTACGTGAATGCAATGGAAATGAAACAGGAATGAAACAAGACAATCACAAATCAAAAACACAAGTTCTGGGGATGAACTCGAGCAGCACTCGACCGAGTGTAGGTCGAGTACGTGGTCGAGCTAGACTTAAACGTGAAAACAGAGCAACACAAGAAAAACAGAGCAATGCTAAAACTAATCAAACAACAAGCAAGCAATGATATTTAGACTAAGATTTCAATAAACAAAGAAGGCCTTGAGGAGGGATTCATGGGCTGAGCTAATCATTGTGGTTATCTAACTTGGTCAACAAATCTCAAGCAAACTTTGAGCTGATCTCTAGACATACTATTCTAAGACATGTTTAATCCACTCTCATGGCAAGAAACAATCAAACCTATGCATTTCTAGACTTGTTCTCACAAAGAAAAGAATCTACACAAGCAGGCATTAAGCAATACATCTCAAACCAAACAAGACTTCTAATCTCTTAGCAAGCCTAATGGTAAGCTCTAGATCTAGCCTTATCTATGCTCCTTAGACATTGGTGTGATGCTAAGATGCTTGAAATCAAACCCTACCTTCTCAGATATAGGATCAGCATTAAGATCATCTAGCCTAGAAGAGATCTACAACAATCAAGCTTGACCAAATCAAACAAACCACAAGATCAACCCAGCCTAACCCATCCTCAAGGTCCTAAGCAAACTACTCACAAGAACACATGGTGAAATATGTCAAAAACCCAGAAAATAATGAAACTTGCATCATTAGAAAGATGAAACAGAGATCTACAATATTAATGAAGGAATAAAACTCGAAATCTTAATACTTTGAAAGTTATGAAACAAACAAAATATAAGAATCTAGTCTTTCTCTCTCAAACAAGTACAAGATCTAAAAATAAAAGAAAAGTGCAAAAGGAATAATATCTAAAAAAGGTAAAAACTAGGTTTTAGACTCTCTAAAAAGCTGGACTCTTTGGTGGCTGCAGGTACAAGGGCCTTATATAGGAGGTGAGGTGGAAGCCCTAAAAATACAAAAAGTCAAAGTAGTCAACGGCTCGGTCAACTCGACCAGTGCTCGGTCGAGTGGCTGGTCGAGCTGGCTTCTCTCGTGCGTTCTCCACTCGGTCGAGTCCTCCTCAGCACACGGTCGAGTGGTGGTCGAGTGGTGCGGTCGAGTTGGACTCCGGACCTTGATTCTACAGCCTTAACTCTCTTGTTTTCTCCTCAGGATTGCTTCACTTCTCCTCAGCATTGCTTCCATGCTCCTTAAGCTCCAAAATCACCTGTTTATGCATGAAAAGATGCAAATGCAATGCAACTATACTCTAATGCATGATTAGTCCTAAAGCTACACAATAATGGCCTAAATGGATAGCAAAAGATGCAAAAGTTGTGAATAAACTAAGGGAAAACAAGGTAAAATATATGAACATCACCGATCTACAAAAAGTCACCTCTAGGCGATACACTCACGCTCAAGGTATTATTTGCTCTCGACTTTTGGACTTTCCTTTACTCATAAGCCTAAACCTTGAGTTTTTATTGGCTCCTCATCAGGCCGTAACCTGCATACGATAATATTGGCTCCTTATCGGGCCTAAGCCCGCATGCCATAATATATAAGGAATTGCAATATTCGTCTCTCGGGTTGCCACCCTACAGCGCCCCCCAGATCGTCATCCGAAGTCGATATACCAACCATACTCCCAAGCCACAAAGTCTCAGAATATGGCAGTACTAGGAGAACCTAAGTCCCCCAAGAGTCGCGAGCAAACAATTCTGAACACGTCTGAGTCCTATCCCTATCCAGGTATCCTTCCCGTGGCTCGCATAAAACATCACAATGTCCTACCAACCACATATTCCTTTCACTGGAATACCTCATGACCATACATGGATCATCTCACTGCCACTAGGGCCAAACAAATGTCCTAAACAGGACCGCCACAAAGGCCAAACAAATGTCCTAAACAGGACCGCCACTAAGGCCAAACAATCTGTCCTAAACAGAACCGCCACAAAGGCCAAACAAATGTCCTCAATAGGACCACCACCAAGGCCACTCGTCCCGAAGGACCGTCACAAAGACCATCTGTTCCGAAGGACCGTCACAAAGACCATCTGTCCCAAGGACCGTCACAAAGACCAGCTGTCCCGAAGGACCGTCACAAAGACTATCTGTCCCGAAAGACCGTCACAAAGACCAGACATCGGCTATACAGCCCGCCACAAAGGCCACACATCTGGCTAAACAGCCCGCCACAAAGGCCACACATCTGGCTAAACAGCCCGCCACAAAGGCCACACAATGGCTAAAGAGCCCGCCATAAAGGCCACACAGTGGCTAAACGGCCCGCCACAAAGGCCACACAACGGCTAAACAGCCCGCCACAAAGTCCACACACGGGAACAATGACTCAAAAGTCCGCCACGAAGGCCACACTAGCCCCTTCAAGGCTCAAAACTACTAAAAATGGACAATTCTAACTCCCATAAAACTTTCCATTTTTAGCACTTTCCACTTTTGGAATCTTTCCTCTTTCAGAAACTTCTATTCAGGAAACTTTCCCTCAACACCATCACAGTCCCAAAGGACTCGCATCAAAGGAATCTTCTTCTTTCGAAGTTCCTTGATCCTCCTCCCGAGAACCCTCACTGGTCTCACCTCCAAAGTCACGATAGGCTGAAGCTCTTCAGGAATCTTAGCCAACAACTAATAATTCTCACGGAGACACTTCTGCAACATAGACACATGGAAAACCTTATGGAATGCTTGCATAACCTCAGGTAACTCCAGTCTATATGCAACTGGTCCAACTCGCTCTATCACTCTGAACGGACCCATATACCTCGGACTCAACTTAGTCTCAGTCAATGACCTGTTCGGACCCCGCAACATGTCCATCTTGAGGTACACTCTATCTCTCACCTGAAACTCAAGATCTCTCCTCCTCCTATCGGCATAAATCCTCTACCGATCCTGAGCTTCCTTCATGTTTAGCTTGAGAATCCGATTCTTCTCTGAGGTCTCCTAAACAAAATCTGCCTTGTACATGCTCATCTCCCCCACCTGAGTCCAGCATAACGGTGCAAGACATGGACTCCCATACAAAGCCTCATAAGGAACCATCTTAGTACTCGCCTGGTAGCTGTTGTTGTAAGCAAACTCTACCATGTTCAGGTGATCTGCCCAATGGTCTCCCCAATCCAACACACACATCCTCTGCAAATCCTCCAGCGTCTGGATCGTCCTCACTGACTGTCCATCAATATGGGGATGATAAGATGTACTCATATGCACCTTAGTGCCCATATCTGCCTGAAACGCTCTCCAGAACACCGAAATGAACTTAGAACCCCTATCAGACACAATGCTCGTTGGCACCCCATGCAACCTGACTATCTCCTTCACATACTTCTAAGCTAAGACCGCTGCTCCATCATTCTTCTTAATGGCCAGAAAATGTGTCGACTTAGTCAACCGGTCCACAATGACCCAAATAGTATCAAACGTCTTGGACACTGGCAAACCTACCACGAAGTCCATAGTAATCATATCCCACTTCTACTCTCGAATGGGAAGACTCTTTCAGCAATCCACCTGGTACCTGATGCTCAACCTTCACTAGCTGACACACATCGCACCTCGCAACCCAACTAGCCACGTCCTTCTTCATCCCGACCCAGTGATAGTACCTCTTGAGATCACGGTACATCTTAGTCGCTCCTGGATGAATAGAGAACATGCTCGCATGAGTCTCTCTCAGGATCTCCTGCCTCAACTCCTCATCCTTAGGCACACAAATCCGCTCATGCACCAAAATAGTACCATTAGCCGAAACCAGATACTCTGATTCAACATCTTTTGAGGCATTTACCAGCCCCAAATCCTTCTCCTGAACCAACCGCACTCTGCTCAACAGATCTGCTCTGTCAGCTACAACCAAACCCAACGGCTCCTGAGAAACCGCACACAAACGCAACGCACTGATCTCCCCTACCAGAGACTCCATATCCTGCTCCTGAGCCGAAGCCGCCCGCTTTCGACTCAAAGCCAACACTGGCGCAGTAGTCAACATCTCCTTCAGGCTTGCAAAGCCATCCTCACGCTGCTGTGACCAAACAAAAGGAACATCCTTCCCTGTCAACTTAGTCATAGGACGTGCTCTGCTCACAAACCCCTGCACAAATCTCCTGTAGTAACCTGCCAATCCAAGAAAACTCCTGATCTTTGTGGCATTCTGCGGTCTAGGCCAATCCCTGATAGCCTGTATCTTCTCCGGATCTACAGAAACCCCATCTGCAGACACAATATGACCTAAGAAAACCCATCTCACGCTGCAAAAAACTGCATTTGTTCAACTTAGCAAACAACTTCTGCTCCCGCAGCTTTTCCAGAACTGCCCTCAAATGCACTACATGCTCCTTAGGACTCTTAGAATAAACCAGGATATCGTCGATGAAAATAATGACAGACACGTCCAGAAACTCCTGAAACACGTTGTTCATCAATCTCCTCACGGTGAAGTGATAAGACGAATGAATCTCCCATTTACTTCCTCAGCTCTACTAGACTAGTAATCAAGTACGCTAACATCAACTCACCACCACCCGAATATCAACACCTCTGGTCCATCCAAGAACCTCTAGTAACTTGTCTCTTAGGGAAACGTTCACAAGGTAGCATAATAAAAAAAAA
>NC_025692.1:11718292-11720300 GCF_000633955.1 Camelina sativa | reverse complement strand
TCTTCTTAATGGCCAGAAAATGTGCCGACTTAGTCAACCGGTCCACAATGACCCAAATAGTATCAAACGTCTTGGACACTGGCAAACCTACCACGAAGTCCATAGTAATCATATCCCACTTCTACTCTCGAATGGGAAGACTCTTTCAGCAATCCACCTGGTACCTGATGCTCAACCTTCACTAGCTGACACACATCGCACCTCGCAACCCAACTAGCCACGTCCTTCTTCATCCCGACCCAGTGATAGTACCTCTTGAGATCACGGTACATCTTAGTCGCTCCTGGATGAATAGAGAACATGCTCGCATGAGTCTCTCTCAGGATCTCCTGCCTCAACTCCTCATCCTTAGGCACACAAATCCGCTCATGCACCAAAATAGTACCATTAGCCGAAACCAGATACTCTGATTCAACATCTTTTGAGGCATTTACCAGCCCCAAATCCTTCTCCTGAACCAACCGCACTCTGCTCAACAGATCTGCTCTGTCAGCTACAACCAAACCCAACGGCTCCTGAGAAACCGCACACAAACGCAACGCACTGATCTCCCCTACCAGAGACTCCATATCCTGCTCCTGAGCCGAAGCCGCCCGCTTTCGACTCAAAGCCAACACTGGCGCAGTAGTCAACATCTCCTTCAGGCTTGCAAAGCCATCCTCACGCTGCTGTGACCAAACAAAAGGAACATCCTTCCCTGTCAACTTAGTCATAGGACGTGCTCTGCTCACAAACCCCTGCACAAATCTCCTGTAGTAACCTGCCAATCCAAGAAAACTCCTGATCTTTGTGGCATTCTGCGGTCTAGGCCAATCCCTGATAGCCTGTATCTTCTCCGGATCTACAGAAACCCCATCTGCAGACACAATATGACCTAAGAAAACCCATCTCACGCTGCAAAAAACTGCATTTGTTCAACTTAGCAAACAACTTCTGCTCCCGCAGCTTTTCCAGAACTGCCCTCAAATGCACTACATGCTCCTTAGGACTCTTAGAATAAACCAGGATATCGTCGATGAAAATAATGACAGACACGTCCAGAAACTCCTGAAACACGTTGTTCATCAATCTCCTCACGGTGAAGTGATAAGACGAATGAATCTCCCATTTACTTCCTCAGCTCTACTAGACTAGTAATCAAGTACGCTAACATCAACTCACCACCACCCGAATATCAACACCTCTGGTCCATCCAAGAACCTCTAGTAACTTGTCTCTTAGGGAAACGTTCACAAGGTAGCATAATAAAAAAAAAATAGCTTTCCGCTTGGCAATTCTCCACAACAAATCATCAATACGAGCGGAATAAAACAAACAAGTTCGCATATTCTTATTCACCACATCAAATACTTTGCAGGCCGCTAACTCAAACCACTTGACTTATTCCCTCTAACAAGCTTACCAAAACCTTGAATCTAGCAACCTTGTCCATCACCAATGGACTTCATCGAACATCGTCGCAACGATTAGTTTATCCTGCCATGAAGGCTTCCCGTGAACTTATGTATCTGGCAAACATGCCTTTCCCTGCTCAAACCTGCTGCAACTCCCCTTCCCGGGACTCCCACACCACCGGCCGCACAATCCTGGCGCAACAGCCACACATCCATGACCGCTCCGGTCATAAAACCCTGACCCATTGGTCAACACATCCAAAACTCGAGGTCTACATTCAGTCATTATGTTTATACTCACGTCTTAGGCATTGCTTGCTCCCAACTTTTCCACCCTTAAGTCGTAATCTTCGAGCCATACCGATCTCACTCTCAGAGCACCGTCCTCGAGTTATACCGTCTCACTTTTGGACCATAATCCTCAAGATCTCGGTATTAGAGGAACTAATCATCCCCTCAGGGGAACATCATCCCCTCTGCCACTCTTGGAGCCCACAGCCCCTCGAGCTATCGATATTCACGGGAATCGCCATCCCCTCAGGAGCAACAATCCTTAATGACTATAAACATCTCCCGACCAAAAGTACCTCTTGTGGTCCGAGTATAACATTGCA
>NC_025692.1:11676245-11716996 GCF_000633955.1 Camelina sativa | reverse complement strand
TCTTCTTAATGGCCAGAAAATGTGCCGACTTAGTCAACCGGTCCACAATGACCCAAATAGTATCAAACGTCTTGGACACTGGCAAACCTACCACGAAGTCCATAGTAATCATATCCCACTTCTACTCTCGAATGGGAAGACTCTTTCAGCAATCCACCTGGTACCTGATGCTCAACCTTCACTAGCTGACACACATCGCACCTCGCAACCCAACTAGCCACGTCCTTCTTCATCCCGACCCAGTGATAGTACCTCTTGAGATCACGGTACATCTTAGTCGCTCCTGGATGAATAGAGAACATGCTCGCATGAGTCTCTCTCAGGATCTCCTGCCTCAACTCCTCATCCTTAGGCACACAAATCCGCTCATGCACCAAAATAGTACCATTAGCCGAAACCAGATACTCTGATTCAACATCTTTTGAGGCATTTACCAGCCCCAAATCCTTCTCCTGAACCAACCGCACTCTGCTCAACAGATCTGCTCTGTCAGCTACAACCAAACCCAACGGCTCCTGAGAAACCGCACACAAACGCAACGCACTGATCTCCCCTACCAGAGACTCCATATCCTGCTCCTGAGCCGAAGCCGCCCGCTTTCGACTCAAAGCCAACACTGGCGCAGTAGTCAACATCTCCTTCAGGCTTGCAAAGCCATCCTCACGCTGCTGTGACCAAACAAAAGGAACATCCTTCCCTGTCAACTTAGTCATAGGACGTGCTCTGCTCACAAACCCCTGCACAAATCTCCTGTAGTAACCTGCCAATCCAAGAAAACTCCTGATCTTTGTGGCATTCTGCGGTCTAGGCCAATCCCTGATAGCCTGTATCTTCTCCGGATCTACAGAAACCCCATCTGCAGACACAATATGACCTAAGAAAACCCATCTCACGCTGCAAAAAACTGCATTTGTTCAACTTAGCAAACAACTTCTGCTCCCGCAGCTTTTCCAGAACTGCCCTCAAATGCACTACATGCTCCTTAGGACTCTTAGAATAAACCAGGATATCGTCGATGAAAATAATGACAGACACGTCCAGAAACTCCTGAAACACGTTGTTCATCAATCTCCTCACGGTGAAGTGATAAGACGAATGAATCTCCCATTTACTTCCTCAGCTCTACTAGACTAGTAATCAAGTACGCTAACATCAACTCACCACCACCCGAATATCAACACCTCTGGTCCATCCAAGAACCTCTAGTAACTTGTCTCTTAGGGAAACGTTCACAAGGTAGCATAATAAAAAAAAAATAGCTTTCCGCTTGGCAATTCTCCACAACAAATCATCAATACGAGCGGAATAAAACAAACAAGTTCGCATATTCTTATTCACCACATCAAATACTTTGCAGGCCGCTAACTCAAACCACTTGACTTATTCCCTCTAACAAGCTTACCAAAACCTTGAATCTAGCAACCTTGTCCATCACCAATGGACTTCATCGAACATCGTCGCAACGATTAGTTTATCCTGCCATGAAGGCTTCCCGTGAACTTATGTATCTGGCAAACATGCCTTTCCCTGCTCAAACCTGCTGCAACTCCCCTTCCCGGGACTCCCACACCACCGGCCGCACAATCCTGGCGCAACAGCCACACATCCATGACCGCTCCGGTCATAAAACCCTGACCCATTGGTCAACACATCCAAAACTCGAGGTCTACATTCAGTCATTATGTTTATACTCACGTCTTAGGCATTGCTTGCTCCCAACTTTTCCACCCTTAAGTCGTAATCTTCGAGCCATACCGATCTCACTCTCAGAGCACCGTCCTCGAGTTATACCGTCTCACTTTTGGACCATAATCCTCAAGATCTCGGTATTAGAGGAACTAATCATCCCCTCAGGGGAACATCATCCCCTCTGCCACTCTTGGAGCCCACAGCCCCTCGAGCTATCGATATTCACGGGAATCGCCATCCCCTCAGGAGCAACAATCCTTAATGACTATAAACATCTCCCGACCAAAAGTACCTCTTGTGGTCCGAGTATAACATTGCANACCTTGAATCTAGCAACCTTGTCCATCACCAATGGACTTCATCGAACATCGTCGCAACGATTAGTTTATCCTGCCATGAAGGCTTCCCGTGAACTTATGTATCTGGCAAACATGCCTTTCCCTGCTCAAACCTGCTGCAACTCCCCTTCCCGGGACTCCCACACCACCGGCCGCACAATCCTGGCGCAACAGCCACACATCCATGACCGCTCCGGTCATAAAACCCTGACCCATTGGTCAACACATCCAAAACTCGAGGTCTACATTCAGTCATTATGTTTATACTCACGTCTTAGGCATTGCTTGCTCCCAACTTTTCCACCCTTAAGTCGTAATCTTCGAGCCATACCGATCTCACTCTCAGAGCACCGTCCTCGAGTTATACCGTCTCACTTTTGGACCATAATCCTCAAGATCTCGGTATTAGAGGAACTAATCATCCCCTCAGGGGAACATCATCCCCTCTGCCACTCTTGGAGCCCACAGCCCCTCGAGCTATCGATATTCACGGGAATCGCCATCCCCTCAGGAGCAACAATCCTTAATGACTATAAACATCTCCCGACCAAAAGTACCTCCTGTGGTCCGAGTATAACATTGCAATGTTACACCTGCCCACTCAACTTCTAATATCCAACTGGATTAACCACCAAGCAGCAAAATATCTGCTCCAACTGCATATGTCCGCCTATCTGCCTCTCTAGGCTCGATACCTCTCGAGAAAAATCTCGCACCGGTCATCTACCACTGCTCCATCCTCCTAACATAAGATGGAAAGTCCTCAACATCCAAAGCCCTCGACTGCACCCCGCCACATGTGGTACAACTGGAGCCTACACTAGTACCCCTCTCGGTAACCGCTCCAACAATACGCAAACAGATCCGCCAAGCGATCATCTCGACCCTGGGCTCCACCTGCTGCCACCCCACACCTGGGTTCCCAACACACCCGGCACGCTCACCGGCTAACCCCCTCTGGTCCCTTCTGATACGCTTGCGACCCTCGGACGTACCTCCTCGTGGAACTCTAGACCACACACTCGCTGGCCTCGGGAACTGCCCGACCATGATCACGACCACGTCTCCGTCCACGACCAACAACTCAAACACCTTTAGCCACTGCACTTCGAAGAACAGAGGCTAACAAGCAATCTTAACATAATACAAAAACACAAAAATATAACTCACCGTGGAATCACACTGTAGGCTCGAAGAGGATATTCTAGGACTCGATGCCACACACAATTGACTAACTCACATAATCAATCAAGACATGCAATCCCAAACATATACAGCACAAAGCCTAGTGAACCCAAACCTAGAACCGTAAGGGCTCTGATACCAAACTGAAACGACCCGACCCGTTTTTTTTAATAATTAATAATAATAAATAATTACAACTAATGGTCCCATACCCACTAGCCACCTATCCACAACTACAATTAACAGCGGAAATAACAATACCAATAAATATCCAATAATAAAATAATCAATAATAATCCATAACAACAATCCAATAATCAATCATCTGGAAACATGAAACCGGCAACCTAGCAATGTTTCTAATGACCCAACTCTAGCAACCTAGCAACGCCAGACAACATCCAATCGAGTCCCTAGAACATCCTCCTCTTCATCGTCTTGATTCCACGATCACACTTTGCCTTTACCTGCACCACAAACACATATTGAGATGCATGAGTATTTGATAAACACTCAGTGAGGCAATCCTCCCATCTACTGGGCTATACACACAAGCAACAGTGATTCCAATGTTGGAAGCAAACAACAAAGAAAACATACAAACCAGGAAATCAAACATATCTCGCTGGAAGGGAGGTGTCGACCGACACCAGCCAAGTGTCGACCGACACTGGCCTAGGTGTCGACCCACACTACCCCACAATGTCGATCGATGCCTAATTTGCTGGTGTCGACCGACACCACATGGTGTCGATCGACAATCACTCTGCAACTGCGATCCGCACGAAGCCGAGAGTCGAATCTCGCTCCCAAAACTCCACCAAATCGTCCAATACTCAAAACCCAAGCCGAAAACATCCATAGGAACCTGTAGCAACCTATCCCAGCAAGAAAAACACACAAAACAACAACAAACAAGCAAGAACAAGGAAATCAAAGGCTTAGATTAGTCATGGTCATGCACTCACCTCTTTGCAGGAAGTTTATGAACCACATCAACGAAACCATACCTCCTAGCAAGCTTCTAGCACCTTCCTAGCCTTGGATCTCTCAAGAAACAGCAAAGAATCTCACCAATCTCTCTCACAAGCTCAAGAACCAAGTTTTCTCCCTTTTCTCTCCCAAAACAACAAAGTGGCGACAAAACAAACTCTAAAACCTTTCTGGTCGACAAAACACTTAAATAACTCGGTTTATTGGTTTTTCGTAAACCAAACCGGTCCAAATCGATAAGAAACTCAATCTGGCCGAACCAGAAACCTTGGTGTCGACCGACACCAGCCTTGGTGTCGATCGACACCCACCCCCAAAACACAGAGTTTTGGTTCGCGGGCGTTACAAGCATATTAATCTTATTTATAATGGTTCTGAACCATTGTCTAAAAATTTTCTAGCCGATGTTGATATTGTACATAGTTCTTTTATTTCCATAAATTTAAAATTTTCCTTTTACTGAAAAATTCTGGAAATTTAAAAAATGTTCATGAATGACATGTCAAATCCTGATAGGATGTTTAAAATAATTCTTAATATAGAAAATTCTGCAAATTTTTAAAAATATTAATTAGTTACATGTCTAATCACAATTGGAGGTTTTAAATCCTACGTGGACGCCTTTAAGAGCTTATAGCTTCTACTTTTTATTAGTATAGATTTAATTTAAATATTTTTAAACTCATCTACAACTATTTTCTTTAACTAAAATTGTATCTATTTTTGTTTTCAACCAAACAATAAAGGAATTTCCTTGGTTAGTTGCCCAAGCCAGAGGGAAAGAGTTTACAAAAGAAACTTTAGAGATAAGAGAATGCGAAGCACGGGCAAGACAATCTGCCTTCGAATTTGTCACATGCGGGATCCAAGAGATGGAGAGTAGTGGAAAAAAACTCCAGCGAATTAAAATTATCGAGCAAGTTGAAGAAGGATGGCCAATATTCAGGGGAATGCACCATAGTGAGTAACTCAGCACGTATCCGCTCCATGGCCCACAACAACGCTTCTAACTCTTAATGCAAGGGGGAGGGGCTCCGTCTTAGTCACTTGGCCCCTAACAACAAGGTTCGCTCCTCATCAACGCAACACCACCAGCCCAATCATGAATGCTCATTGCTTGCTTTCCAAGAATCATAAATTTGACAACAAGGTGAAGAAACCTGGACATTCGAGGACAGAGATGGAGCCAACATGACCACCGTAAAAGACAGCGCCTCTTCCCAGGCTAACTTATCGCCCAAAGCCTGAACAATTATATCATTCGTCTCGATCTCTAAACCTTAAAAAAAAATTATTTTATGGCCTTCCATAAAAATCATGGTAATTGAAGAAGTTGATCATGATCACCCTGTTGAGAGACATCCCTCCAGAAAACAAAATCTAAATTTGAGTACACTGACTCATAAGAAAAACCCATGATGAGACCAGAGTTAGAGATAAATCCTAAATTTACCACGAGTGAGGGCATTCAAAAAAAATGTGATTAATAGTCTCAATCGCAGAGTCGCACATTTTACACCAGATATTTACATTGGACACCTCGATGTATCTATTTACTTTTATAGATAGTTTTTACTTACTAAAAATACTTACTATATATTCTTTGTTACATTTTATTTTATTTTAAAAACTCTAAACCCGCACATCGGGCGGGTCCTAATCTAGTCTTATATAAAATACAATGATAATAATATTTAATTATTTAATCTTGATATATAAAAAGGTTTAAAAATGTGTATATTTTGCGAATATACGGTCGTCCGTTATAACAATTTAAAAATTAAGAAATATTTTTAAAAACTAAGAAAATATCAATTTTTAAAGTAATAAAAAAATATAATAATTTTTCGATATGAAAAAATGGTTTAAAATTGAAAATATCTTGTTTTACGTGTTTTGGTCAATCTTACTTTTTAAATTGCCAAGAGAATATGTAATTTCTTGGTTTTTTTGGCAAGATTAGTTCCTATTTACGTTAATTTAGTAAAAAAAAAACATTTTTAATGAAAAACATAGTAAAAAATTGTAAAAATCTCGGTTTACGTGTTTTGGTCCATCTTACTTTTTATATTGCCAAGAGAATTTGTATATCTTTGTTTTTTGGTGAGATTAGTTCCTATCTATGTTAATTTAGCCAAACTAGTTTTAGTGTTAGTAAACCTTTAAAGAAAGATTTAAATTTGACTTTAATTTTCTCTGGTTCAACAAAATCATGTTCAACCCCAAGATATTGACTATTTTTAAATTATTTTATAGTTTTGAAGATTATATTTCCTTAATTAAATTAATGAAACATTGAAGAAAACAACCAAAAGTTGGGGATTAATAAAATTGTCTCTCATAAATCTAGCTCTTGATTGTTAGATTTACTGATAAACATGTTTTAAGAACTTATTTGATGTAAGAGTTTATCCAACTTCGATCGTTTTTATGGGTAAAGTTTAATACATATAGCTTCGATAGGAAGATAACATCAAGGGCAAAACATTCATTAACTAGAGAAAATGAAATTTCATTCATGACAAAATACAACAACATGTCAAGACCAACCCAAACATGTAACTAAAGCAAAGAGAACTGAAATATAAAAGTTTATTGTAAATTTAAATAACGAAAAACTTAAGATATGATCAAATTCTGATCACCACTGTTTCTTATTCAGATCCAAATCCTTATTGGTGTTCTTCATATTCAAAGTATTCTGAATTTGATCTAGAATCTTTTCATGAAATCCAACAGATGAAGAACCCATCTCAATCATAGGCATGACACTTGATGATGAAGAACCCATCTCAATCATAGGCATGGCACTTGATGTCGTAGCGGCATCAATAGGAACAAGGGACGAAGATGATTCATCATCATTCCTCTTTAGAATCTCCATCCTACGATTAACATCTTTGAGATGTTGTTCAATGACAGAACCGAAATCTCGAAGATCACTTTTCGGGAGACGAGAAACCAAAGTTTTGCCACTAAGACAATCAAACATGATGTTTTTCATCTCCAGCTCTTTGTTCTCTCTCCGCGCCTTCCTCCAAGACTCGGTGGCTTTGGTGATCCTTTGTTGGAGAAAGGACTCTTGGTTCACCATCTTCTTGGTCTGGTCCATCACCGACATCATCCTCCATTGGGACACAACCTTGTCAGCCGCCTCTCTCGATGGCCACACCTCCGGGTTCGACTCGTACGCACTGTTGACGATAACACAGATGGGGACGTCACATAGAGTTGCCAACTCATGAGCTTTCTTCAGAATACCTCTTTTTCTTTTCTTGAAAGTTGATTTTCTTGCTGTCTCATTTTCAATAAAAGCCATTTTCACTTTCTTTCTCGTCATTATTATTATTATTATTTTGATATTTGTTATAATTTTTGAAGGGACTGGTGCTCTTTATAATCTGATTGTTTGAGTTAAGGAAATTTTATCACAATTAAAAAAAAAAGAAATTTTATCACAATTCAAACATATACACATCTATAGAAGTAAATTTACTATTCAATTATTGCTATTTTTTTTTTTACTTTTATTTATATTATTTTAATTTTTTTTCTTTTCTATTTTGCTATCAAGGAGTCTAAATAGGTTTTTTTTTTCCAGTTAAAATATAGTTATTACTACCCACTTTATCAACTATTAATTTTCCATGATATGCAAAAGTTTGAGTACTAACATGCGTAATAGGGCTAATTTTAATAAGTTTTTTCTTATCCGTGACCATCATTATTCTTAATTGGGTGCCTTAAAAATCCAATCAAACAGAGGGAATATATTATTTTGGGGTTAATTTCACTACTAATAGTTACCTACACGCAAATACCTTACATATCTTTAAATATATTTCAAAAGTTGTTCAAAAATAAATTAAAAATTAAATCATCTTAAGAGGGTATTTTTTGTATATGTTAATTAATCTGGAAATGTATATGAGATTTATAAAAACTTGATAATTCATAATGATTTTAAAATTCAACCTATTGATATAAACTAATATTTAGAAATCCAATAAAATTCTATGTGACAATAAATACTTATGTAAATCTTTAGAGGAAAAATTAATTAGTATTTAGAAAATATAAATCCATTTAAAATAATAAGATTTTCCCACCAATTCAACCTTTTCTATTTAGACTTGGAAATCTTTCCAAAACTTTAAATTTCCAATATGCCAATAAATAATAGTATGTAAATATTCCAAACAAGAGCATTAAATATTGTTTAGAAATCTATTATAAAAAATAAGATTTACCCACAAATTCAACCTTTTGTATTTTAGACTTGGAAAAATTTATCACAATCCAATATGACAATAAATACTTGCGTCAATCTATAGAACAAATTACACAATAGTAGGTTTAAGGTTCGTACACTTGGCAGTCCTAGAATGCATGAGGTCTAAAACAAATTTTATATAGTCTGGTTATATATTTTAAAATGTTTACCTGATTTCTTAAGTTTTTCTTTATGTTTGCAGTAATAAATTATATGATTTTGTAATAAAAATTTAACTAGGTCGAGTGCTTGTATTACATTTTTACTATGGGTTTCTATTTTGGTGTCAATAATATTCGCTTGTGTTTTTGTTGCTTATTTGTTCAAATAAAAATCAAAGATATTAAAAGTGATAGCGTCCGCGAACTGGTTTTTGGTTGGGGATGTCAATCGATACTATAGGTGGTAGGTGATATCGCTTGCCACCATAAGCTGATTTGGGTTATAGTTTGTTTTATGTTTTTCCGGTTTGGTATGGTTGAAAGAAAACCTTAGGACTTGGTTAAGAGGGGAGTCTCAACAATTTAGGGTTTTTGGAGCATTTTTTTCTTCCTCCTTTGTGAAAGAGAAGAGAAAAAGTTTCTTGAGAGTTATATGATCGAAAAGAGAGTTTTATGTGCCTGTTCTTGAGAGATTTGTGGAGAAAGAGATCTGAGTGTGGTGAAGGTTAAGGGGCTGATGTGGCTGTATGTGCCGTTGTCTTTGTTAGACACTTTGTGTTTTAGAGGTGAGTGCACTACCATAACTAATATAAGCGATCAGAACTCTCTTTATGTGATTGTGTGGTTGAATTTACTCTTGTGTGCTTGTTATTTTGATGTTTAGGGCATGGTTTGGCTGATGCTGGAGTCTTGGTCGTGTCTGGTTCGACAAAATAAGCGATCCCAAAATCGTTTGAATTGTCGTTTTGGCACGGTTTGGTTTAAGTGGGATCCCAAAATGAGGTTTATAAGTGCGAAATCGACCTGAGGGTTTCGGGGATAACACTTTTAGCCGCTACAGAGAAAAGAGAGAGGAGAGAGTATTCTTGAGAGATGGAGGCTTTTTGGAGAGATTCTAAGCTGTTTTGGTGAGATCTGTCCCTGTGGAGTGGAGATCTTGTGCTAGGAACAAAGGAGAAGGCTTCTAAGGGTTGGATTCATTGGTGTTGGGTCAGAAACTTTCTACAAAAGAGGTGAGTGCATGACCATGGCTGATCTAAGCCTGAGAATCCTTTGTTTTGCTTGTTTTGTGGCTGTTTGTGTTGTTTTTTTGTGTTCTTGTGGTTGGTTGTTGGTTTCCATGAGTTTACATGAATTTGTGGTGAGTTTCGGACGATTTGGAGGATTTGGGAAGCGTTTCTGCGACTTTCGGCTTCGAGCAGACCATGTCTGCGGAGTCGTTGTCGATCGACGCCAAGTAGGTGTCGGTCGACACCAGGGAGGAGTGTTAGTCGACACCATAGGGGTGTCGGTCGACACCAACCTTTTCAGCAGAAGGCTGATACTGGGTTTCTTGGTTTGTTTGTGTTTGTTTGCTGTTTGTTAAACATTGGTTTCTCAGTTGCTTGTGTATATAGCCCAGTAGATGGGAGGATTGCCTCACTAAGTATTTGTGATAATCATGGCGATGAGGAGAAAGATGATCTAGGGTCTCGTTTGTGAGTTGTTGGTTATGATATTGATGTTGGAACCTTGGATAAAGATGCTAGATTGCTGGTTAGAATGGTTAGGAATGTTATGGTATTAATCATATGTTGGTTTTGTATTGTTGGTATGTTTCCTCTGTGCATATTGGCGATAGATTTTTTTTGACTCGTGTGTCATGTGGAAAAGGAAATAGCTCGGGAATTCTATAAATGGAAAGTTTCCATAAATAGAAAGTTTCTAAAAATGGAAAGAATTATGGGAGTTAGAGCTTTGCTATTTTTGGAAAGTGTATGGAAACTATCTTGAGGTGTGGGGATGTTTCCTGTGTGACCTGGTGGTGGTCATGGTGGTAATCGGGAAGGAGTATATGGTGGTTAGTATGACATTGCGATGATTTATGCGGACCACGGGAGGTGATTCTAGTCGGAAAGTGCTTGGAGACGTCAAGACTTGTTTGCTCTAGGGACGGTGGGTCCTGAATAACTCATAAGGAGATGGTGGTTCTCTTAAGGGGATGGTGGTTCCCCTGTATACCGATAGCTTGAGGGGTGGTAGGCCCTGAGAGCGGCAGAGGAGATGGTGGTTCTCCTGGGAGATGGTGGTTCTCCGGAGGGGATGGTGGTTCCCCGGAGAAGATGGTGGTTCCCCTGGTACCGAGATCTTGAGGGTGACGACCTAAGAGTGAGACGGTATGGCTCGAGGACGGTGGTCTGAGAGTGAGATCGGTATAACTCAAAGGTTTTCACCTGAGAGTGGATGAGTTGGGAGAAAATAATATCTAGGACGTGTGAATAAGCATAGTGACCGAATGTGGATGTCGGGGTTGATGGTGGTTCAATCCCGAGTTTAGTGTTGACCAGTGGGGTCAGGACTTTGTTTGACCGGTGGGGTCAGGATTGTGTTGACCAGTGGGGTTAGGACTTTGTTTAACCGGTGGGGTCAGGATTGTGTGGACCAGTGGGGTCAGGATTGTGCCGACCACTGCGGTCAGGATGCTGTGGATCGGTGGGGTTAGAATGATACTGACCGGTGGGGTCGGGATGGTGTTGACCGGTGGAGTCGGGATGGAATGACCAGTGGGGTCAGGATGGTTTGGCCCAGTTGTGTTTTGCAGATTCGAGGATGAATCTTTTGTTAAAGGGGGAGAATTGTAACATCCGCGAACCAATTAATGGGTTTTTGGGATGGGTGTCAATCGACACCAACAGTTTCTGATTCGACGAAATTGTTTTAATTGTCGTTTTGGCACGGTTTGGTTTAAGTGGGATCCCAAACCGAAGTTTATAAGTGCAAAATCGACCTGAGAGTTTCGGGGATAACACTTTTAGCCGCTACAAAGAAAAGTTGGAGAGAAAAGAGAGAAGAGAGAGTGTTCTGGAGAGTTGGAGGCTCTTTGGAGAGATTCTAAGCTGTTTTGGTGAGATCTGTCCCTGTGGAGTGGAGATCTTGTGCTAGGAACAAAGGAGAAGGCTTCTAAGGGTTGGATTTGTTGGTGTTGGGTCTGAAACTTTCTACAAAAGAGGTGAGTGCATGACCATGGCTGATCTAAGCCTAAAAATCCTTTGTTTTGCTTGTTTTGTGGCTGTTTGTGTTGTTTTCTTGTGTTCTTGTGGTTGGTTGTTGGTTTCCATGAGTTTACAGGAGTTTGTGGTGAGTTTCAGACAATTTGGAGGATTTGGGAAGCGGTTCTGCGAGTTTCGGCTTTGAGCAGATCGTGTCTGCGGAGTCGGTGTCGGTCGACACCAGGGAGGAGTGTCAGTCGACACCATAGGGGTGTCGGTCGATACCAACCTTTTCAGGAGACTGCTGATACTGATTTTTCTGGTTTGTTTGTGTTTGTTTGCTGTTCGTTAAACATTGGTTTCTCAGTTGCTTGTGTGTATAGCCTAGTAGATGGGAGGATTGCCTCACTAAGTATTTGTGATAATACTTACCTACCTCAATTGTTTTTTGTGGTGTGAATGTATATGATGTGGAATCATGGCGAAGAGTAGGAGGATGATCTAGGGTCTTGTTTGTGTGTTGTTGGTTATGATATTGATCTGGAACCTTGGATAGAGTTATGCTAGGTTACTGGTTAGAATAGTTAGGAATGTTATGGTATTAATGATATGTTGGTTTTGTATTGTTGGTATGTTTCCGCTGTGCATATTGGTTTATTGTAGAATTGTGGTTTGGTTAGTTTAATTAAGTAGTATGAGATGCTTAATTATATATATATATATATATATATATATATATATATATATATTTTAAACGGGTCTGGTTGTTTCAGACAGGAAGTGTAACACCCCGGTTTAAGAATATATGGTTGTACATGCAGAGATTATTAAAAGAATTAATTTAGTCATCTATGTCACCAAAGTGCAGTTATTTTTGTAGTCAACAATCCCGAGAGAACTACAATATTAAGTGTGTTTATGCTGGAGTAGTTTAAAGATAGATGACCTTCAGGAAAGTGATTATCGGAATAGTGTAGTGAGGACATAATACATGAAAAAATCATGTGTGATTTGTAGGATCGATAAAAAAGTCTTTAAAGCCTCCTGAAAGGATAAAGGTGTGCTCACGTTAGAAAGGACGTGGAGTCCATTAAGAAAGGTGGCAGTTAAGGAGCTACAAGTGGTACCAGAGCCGAACCCAGACGAGTGTTGAGTTAAGAGGTGTGACACCCCAGTTACCAAGACTTGCGGAAAGGTTTAAAAGAATTGATTTGGCCACCTATGTCACTAAAGTGCACTTATCTTTCGGTCAAGGGTCCAGCGAGAACTCCACAGTTAAGCTTGCTTATGCTGGAGTAGTATCAGGATGGGTGACCTTCCGGGAAGTGACTGTCGGAACTGTGCGAGTGAGGACAAAACACAGGGAAAAATCATGCGGTGATTTATAGGGATGTTAACAAGTATTTAAAGCCTCCCGGACGTAGCAAACCGACCGTCAAATACGGATGGGTTCACGAGGCTAGTGAGAGGACGTGAGGCCCATTAAGGAAAGTGGGCCCATGGACTGGAACTGGACATGGGATCCACTAAGAGGTGGCAGTCGGCGAGTTACAAAAAGTGTGAACTTGAACGCGAGAATGAGATTTTGGTGAGGGAAAGTGATATTTCGAGAGAGAAATTGAGATTTCCAGCTGTACCAATTGCTTCGTGAGAGAGTGAAAAGTGAGATTTATTTTGCCTAAATTAAGAACCAAAACATTATTAATCCATTTTTTATTGATTTTTTTTCCAGAGGCGGGCACATAAAATTTGTTTACGCACTCGACAGTAATAACATAACGTTTTATTGGTATTCATGCTATTGTGGAAGCAAATATTTCTCGGCAAAACAAAAATATTGTGCGGTGGTAATATTGTAAAAAGAATATCTTAGACGGCGACTGAGGGGAACCCTAGGGTTTTGTTTGAAGGGGATGAGGATGCTACTATGGTGGACATCGGTGACAAGGGGAGGCCATCGGGGGATCCACCGGATGGGATGCAAACGTGGGTAAGCAAGGTCGTTAGTATACATGGGGGTGGTGTCCCTCGACCGTAAGATTTGCTGGATGATGAGTTTGTGTCGGAGAGAGTGCGGTTAGAGTTCCCGAATGGAGTGGATGGTGAACTAGTGGTTACAATAGGGGATGAGGTTCTAAGGGCGATGAATGGTTTGTGGAAGATATATGATTGTCAAGGTGTTAGGGCGCCATATGTCGCTCCTAGTCATGAGTCATAAACTAAGGGAGATGTGGAAGCCAAGTGGTAACATGTTTGTTATGGACTTGCCTTGACAGTTTTATATGATTCGTTTTGAAAAAGATGAAGAGTATTTTAGAGCACTGACTGGGGGTCCATGGAGGGTCTTTGGCAGTTATTTAATGATGGAGGCCTGGTCGTCAGAGTTAGATCCGCTGATGGATGAGATTGTTACAACTTCTGTGTGGGTCCGTTTAACATATCTTCCGTTAAGTTTTTATCATAAGGCCATCTTGATAGCTATTGCTAAAGGGTTGGGGAAGCCACTGAAATTCGATCTCACGACGATAAACTTTAAGAGAGCTCGGTTTGCAAGGATTTGTGTTGAGGTTGATCTAAGGCGGCCACTTTAAGGGGAAAATTATGGTGAATGGTGCGAGGTATTTTGTGTCATAGCTGCCCCTGACAAGTTGTCGAGAAAGTTTTGGAGGTCCCGATAACGAATACAGTTGTAGTTGGTGTTGAGAAGGAGGCATCTCCGGCTGGTGATGGTTTTACGAAGGTCGTAAAATGGGGAAGGAGATTGGCTTTGACAGCTTCGAAGGTTACCCCGGCGGTTGGTGGGGCGAGATCTACTGGTATTCCTAATCGGAACACGGTGGTGAACACAAATTCTACCATTATTGCGGTATCAAACAAATTTGGTAATTTGGAAGTAAATATGGAAACAGGTGAGATGAGGAAAGTGGATAATACGTCGGAGGAGGATAAGAAAAAAGAGGATCCTCATACTCAGAATCAACAAGGGAAGAGTATTGATCAAGGTAAGTCGATCATCTTTGGGGCAACTGGGGAGCAGACTAATGATTGGCCGAGAGGCAGATTTAAAGGGAAAAGCTTGGATCCAAGAAAGGTGTGATATCTAATGGGCCTCAGCCTCAGCAGATGAAATCCACACGGCCCACTAGAGGTTTAGTGTTTGGCCCAACGAAAAGGAAATTGGAGCTCTCCGCGTCGGGTAAGCGACTGAGGGTTGAGAGAGAAAGTGTGGGGAGACCAGGAGGATCCTTTTTGGTGAAGAACTTCGCCCAAGTCAAGGAATCCGATGTGGCAGTAGTTCGATTGGGTGGTGCGATGAATGGGGTGTCAGGAATGTGAGATTTTTCTCTCGCACTGGGTGCTATCGCGAATGGAGAGTTGTCAGGAAGCAGAGGGGAGCATTGTTCTCCTTAAAATTTTTCCCCAGCGGTTTTGGAAGTTTTATCATCGGCAAGATGAATTGCATACTGCGGAATTGTCGGGGAGTGAACAAACCCAAATTTTGGAGGTCAGTCCGATATCTTTTGAAGAAATTTAGTGTTGATATGTTGGCTGTTTTTGAAACGCATGCCGAGGGGGATAGTCAAGTCGCATCTGCCAAGGGTTAGGACTCAATAATTCATTTCGGGTTGATGCTATGGGTTAAAGTGGAGGCTTGTGGCACTTGTGGAGATCAGATATAGGAGATGTGGAGATAGTTGATTATATGGATCAGTTCATCCATGCGCATGTGGTAAATGGCATGGAGAGTCTGAACTGGATCGTTTTATATGCTGCCCCAACCGCTAGCCGAAGAGAAGGTTTGTGGAGGAGGTTAGCTGATATTGTAAGGGGTGTTGATGGTCCACTAGTGATTAGAGGGGATTTTAATACGATTCTCAGGTTGAATGAGAGGTCCGGGGGTAATGGTAGGTTGTTAACAGATTCATTAGCTTTAGGTGATTGGATAATCGAGTTATCCTTAATTGATATGGGGTTTCAGGGTAATAAGTTTACTTGGAAACGAGGTCGGAAAAAGAGGTTCTTTGTTGCTAAAAGGCTTGACAGAGTTTTATGTTGTGCTCAGACTCGTATACAATGGCAGGAAGCCAGGATTACCCATCTTTTAGTCCTAGCATCGGATCATGCACCATTGTATATACAATTATCCCTAGAGCGGAAGTGGGATCCTCTCAGACGTCCTTTTCGTTTTGTGGCAGCCTGGTTGACTCACCTAGGGTTTAAAGATATGTTGGCAAATTCGTGGGATGGGAGCATTAGTACTTAGGCAGCGCTTCGAGGACTGTAGAGGAAGTTGAGAAAGTGGAATAAAGAAGTGTTTGGCGACGTTCAGAAGAAAAAAAGAGAAGTTAATATCTGAGCTAAAAGCAGTGCATGCATTACTAGAAATAAATCACATTGATGACCTTTTAAGTTGGGAAGTTGAACTACTAGGAGAGTTTGATTTGGTCTATAACTTCCGTGAACCAAATAGTGAAATTTGGGGATAGGTGTCGATCGACACCAGCTTTTCTGGTTCGACCAGATTGTTTTAATTCACGATTTTTGGGTTGGTTTGGTTAATTGGGTTGCCCAAACCGAGTATATAAGTGGACAAGCGACCCAGGTCGAGGGTTTTAGTGTTTTGTCGCCGCTTGAGAGAAGAAAAAGTGAGAACAAGGAGAGAAAGCGTTTGAGAGTGTTCTTGAGGGTTTTTGGGATTGTTCTTGGTGTTTTTTGTGAGATCTGTGGCTGTGGAAGGGAGAGCTATTGCTGGGAACGAAGGAGAAGTTTCTTAAGGTGTTGTTTTCACCGTTTCTCAACCAAATCTTCTTGCAAAAGAGGTGAGTGCTTGACCATGGGTAATCTAAGCCTCAGATCTTTTTTGGTTTGGCTATTATTGTTGTTTTGTGGTGTTTTGCTTGTGTGGGTTGGTTGGTTTCATGTTTCCACAGGTCCCAGAAGCGTTTTGGAGAGTTTGGGACGGATTGGATGCGATTGGGAACGGAGGTTCGACGTTCGGTTTTGTGCAGATCTTGTCTGCGAAGGCAGTGTCGATCGACACCAGTTAGGTGTCGGTCGATACCATGGTTGAGTCAATGTCGGTCGAGACCATTTAGGTGTCGGTCGACACCAGTGACGTGTCAGTGTCGACCGACACTGACATAGCGTCAGTCGACACCAGACATACCCGAAATTTGTTTTCCTGGTTTGATGTGTTGTTTGTGTTTTGTTTGTTTGCCTTAACATTGGAATCTCAGTTGCTTGTGTGTATAGCCCAATAGATGGGAGGATTGCCTCACTGAGTGTTTATGACAATACTCATGCATCTCAATTTGTGTTTGTGGTGCAGGTAAAGGCAAAGTGTGATCGTAGAATCAAGGCGATGAGGAGGAGGATCTTCTAGAGCCTTGATTTAGCGTGGTCTAGCTATTGTTAGGTTATTAGATTGAGCTGATAGAACATTGTAGGATGTTGGAATTGTTATTTGCTTGCTTGGTTATTGGATTATTTCACTATTGGATTTTATTTGGTTATTGGAATTGTTTGGTTATCCGCTGTTGTTGATTGTTGTTAGGTTGCTAGTGGTATGAGACCACTAGGGAATTATTATTATTATTTAAAAAAAAACGAGAAGGGTTGTTTCATGGTCCTAGAACAAGAAGAAGTCATTTGGTTCCAGAAGTTTAGGGAGAAGTGGATCGTGTATGGGGATCAGAATACAAGCTACTTTCATACGTCGACCATCACTCGAAGGAGGAGGAATAGGATTGAAATGCTGAAGAATGATGTGGGGAACTGGGTCACTAATGGTGAGGAATTAGAGGGGTTAACGTTAGACTATTATAAGAGAATATACTCTCTGGAGGGTGTTGAACAAGAGGTGGAGAATCTCTCACCTGAGGGTTTTAAGCGGATATCACATGCTGATCATGTAGTTCTCCGTAAGCCTTTTTCGGAGTGGAAGTCGAGAAAGCTATTAGAGATATGGGGCAGTATAAAACACCTGGTCCGGACGGTTTTCAACCGGTTTTCTATCAACAGAATTGGGATGTGGTTGGAGATTCTGTTACTCGTTTTGTGTTGGACTTCTTTAGAAGATGATGTTTACAACAGGAGGCTAATGATGCAGTAGTCGTGTTAATACCAAAGGTGGCAAAGCCAGAGAGGATAGCCCAATTTCGACCAATTAGCTTGTGTAATGAGTTATTCAAAACAATTACTAAAGCAATGATTGGGAGACTAAAAGGAGTTATGACTCGAGTTATTGGCTCAACACATACAAGCTTTATCCTAGGCAGACTAAGTTTGGATAATATAATAGTTGTGCAAGAAGCGGTCCACTCTATGAGACGGAAAAAAGGTAGAAAGGGATGGATGCTCTTGAAACTGGATCTAGAGAAGGCTTATGACAGGATCAGATGAGACTTTCTTGAAGATACCTTGAAGGCAGTTGGCTTGTCAGAGGTATGAGTGAATTGGAAAATGCAGTGTTTTATAGGGCTGTCAATGAATATGTTATGATATGGGGGAGAGGACATAATCATTTAAGCCATTGCGTGGTTTACGACAGGGAGACCCTCTATCTCCTAATTTATTTGTTTTGTGTATGGAGCGGCTGTGTCACTTGATTGAAGGGTCAGTTGAGAGGAAAGAGTGGAAGCCGGTTAAGATATCCAGGACAGGACCTCGTTTATCTCATATTTGTTTTGCTGATGAGTTAATCTTATTTGCTGAGGTATCAATTTCTCAAATCCGGTAATAAGATGTGTTTTGGAGGCAGTTTGCGGAGCATCGGGCCAGAAGGTTAGCTTGGAGAAATCTAAGATTTTCTTCTCAAATAATGTATCAAGGGAACAAGGGAGGTTGATTAGTGAGAAGAGTGGGATTAAATCCACAAAGGATTTAGGGAAGTATCTTGATATGCCGGTTCTTCATAAATGGATCAAACAGGAGACGTTTGGAGATGTTTTAGAGAATATGTGATCAAGGTTGGCTGGATGGAAAGGGCGTTCTCTAAGCTTTGCTGGGATGCTGACCTTGACAAAATCTATTTTATCGGCCATTCCAGTGCACACCATGAGTACCATTAAACTACCGCAGGGTACATTGGACAGACTGGATAAAGTGGCACGTGAATTTCTATGGTGGACTACTGTAGAAAAGCGGAAACAACACTTGGTTGCGTGGAACAGCGTGTGTCACCCAAAGAGGGAAGGAGGACTCTGTGTAAGAGCTTTTCGGGACATGAATAAGGTTATACTTGCGAAAGTGGGTTGGAGAGTTTTACATGATCAGGAGAGCTTTTTGGCACGTGTTGTAAGGAGTAAGTACAAGGTGGATGACCCTCATGATTCCTATTGAATATCAGTTAAGAGCAATTACTCTTCCACTTGGAGGAGTGTATGTATTGGGTTGCGAGATGTGGTTTCCAAAGGACTCAGCTGGAATGTAGAAGATGGGCAGAAGATTCGGTTTTGGACTGACAAATGGCTTGCGGGGAAGTCACTAACTGAGGCAGCGGCTGGTGTTTTGCCTCAGGGGTTATGGAGAGATGTTTTGGGATGGGACCTCACTCGCATCTCACCTTATGTGTCGAGTGATAAACTTTTGGAGCTTGCGGCTGTAGTGTCGGATAGCTTTATTGGGGCTACAGATAGGTTGTCATGGGGAGAAGACTAAGAGGAAAGATTTACAGTCTCTTCTGCATGTAATCTCTTGATTCGAGAGGAGGGACAAGGTCCGAATATGGAGAGTGTGTGCAACAGGATTTGGCGAGTGATAGCTCCGGAGAGGGTTGGAATCTGTCTCTGGTTGGTTATGAATCAAGTTATTATGACAAATTCGGAGAGGAAGCGGAGGCCTTTGTGTGAGTCAGATGTTTGTACGCTTTGTCAAGGGGGTGTTGAGACCATTTTGCATATTCTTAGGGATTGTCCTGCCATGTCAGGCCTGTGGGCTCGTATTATACCGCCTAGTCAAAGACATGTGTTCTTTTCTAAGTCTCTGTTTGAGTGGGTGTATGAGAACTTAGGGAGAGGTCCTGTCACAAAAGAGGGATATTGGTCTACGGTGGCTGTCTGGCGGAGCTGGAAGTGGCGGTGTTGTGATGTGTTTGGGGAAAGGCGGACCTGTCGGGATAGGATCCGTTTTATTAAGGATTTGGTTGCAGAGGTAACACTGGCAAATTCATTTTCTTCTGGTCATACTACTAGAGTGGTGTGAGTGGAGAGACAGATTGGTTGGGTGGCTAAGAACAGGGGTGGTATAAACTAAATATTGATGGCGCGTCAAAAGGGAATCTGGGACCTGCAACTGCGGGTGGGGTGCTGCGGAACACTGTAGGAGCTTGGTGCAGTGGTTTTGCGGTTAATATTGGTAGATGTTCGACACAATTGGCGGAGCTATTGGGCTTATATTATGGTATGTATGTGGCGTGGGGGAAGCGGGTCACATGGCTGGAGTTAAAAGTGGATTCAAAAGTGGTGGTGAGTTTTCTTACGACAGGAATCAGTGATTCTCATCCCTTGTCTTTCTTGGTGTGTATGTGCCATGACTTTATTGTTAGGGACTGGATAGTTTGCATCACACATATGTATCGTGAAGCAAACCGTCTAGCCGATGGTTTAACGGGGTACGCATCTACTTTACCGCTTGGTTTTTATGCTTTTTATTTAGTTCCTAGTGTTTTTTCTACTTTGTTGAGGGAGGATGTTTCCGGCCATACGTGGCCAAGGAAAACCCGGTTGTAAGTTTCTTTTTTCATTTAATAACCTCGAGAGGCAAAACCCTGGTTTTTCACCCCAAAAAAAAAGCGAAATATTTCTCGGCGTATCGATTTTTTAATCTGCCCAACATATTGATAGCGTTTACAAAAAAACAAATGCTATATAAAATCAAGGCTAAGTCAACCATAGCATAAAAGCTTAAAAGAATATCTTCTTCTACTATAAAGACTCAATATTCTTGTAATGAGAGCTTTGTAATCGACACAACCAAGAGCCATCTTTTTTTAAAACCAGTAATACAAGACTAGAAAATGGACTACGACTTGGTCTTATAATACATGATGTCAACATTTCATGAACTAAACTCTCCATCGCTTCCTTATCTTCATGTGGATATTTGCAAGGATGGACACAAAAGACCTTAGCCGAGGGAAGCAGCTTGATGGCATGTTCTCTTTGTCAGAGTGATAGTAAGAAAATTAGTGGAGCAAACAAAAAAGCAAAGGTACATAAGTGCTGCAACAACAGACCCAATAAGAGAGGTTAGGAGGGTCAGCTGACCTCCCTAATATTTCAAATTTGTGTTTTAGTCCTTAAATATTGATAACTTCATTATTTTACCTATATTAGCTATACTTTTCATATGCATTTATGAAAAGTGTGATAATATTTCAGTTATAAAGGTCTATTATCAAATATTCCAGGCTTCAAGAAGGTTTTAAAGGTTATATAGCAAATTGGACCTAAAGACAAAGAAAACATGTTTCAGGAAAGATTTAGAGTTTTACAGTACATGCTACGTTTGAACAACTTTCAGAACTCTTAATATATCATGTGTGGTGTCTATGGAAAGCTGGAAGAGTCAGATTTCTCCTCGAAGAGGAATAAAGTCAATCCATTCAGCCATCCGGAAGATATGCCCGATTTACCGAGACGTGAAGCATCTAGCCGATAGGCTTTTATTGAAGGCCTGACCTGCAACCATCACGGCCTCCCAGTCCAAGCCTTCACGACAGTCAAGAAGAATCTTTCTCTGCCCTTTTCCTGCATTCAAGAAGAAAAGACAGCTTTACCTTTACAAACCTTAATCCATGGCAAAACCTTATAAATACTCTTTAAGACCTAGGGTTTCAAGTGTGCATCATCAATAGCTTTTGGACCAGCCCTAGCAACGACTAGAAAAACAGCCGCAACCTCTCATCCCTCTCGAAGCCTTTGAAGATCCGTCATCTCTCTTTCTACTCTTTCTAGTTTTTTTATACTTTCATCGCTTATTGGGAGACAAGTTACTTTTGTGACATCTACAGAAATTTCCTTTGAATCCCTTTTGTTTATTGAATCGTTTTTGATCCTATACTTTATAATATCAATGTCGTTTCTTTGCATCATGAGCGAGTAGTTCCTTTGTTGGGTTTTATGGGGTGATTCAAGGGGAATTCATGGTTCGCTTAAATTAGGTTAATTTTGGTTCTATATTAGATTTCTTTTGTGACATCTTTATCTTAATGAGTGTGCTTGGATTGATCACCAAGTGCTGATCTAGAGAACGGGAGTGATAACCGCGTTATCCTACTTTTCTTAACTAGTGTTATACTGAAACCTCGCATCATAAATTGCTTAAGTTGAGTTGCGGAGTTTGGTGAATGTATCGAACTTGTTTTACTAGCTAGTTGGCATTCGTCGTTGCCTGCGTAAGTTGAGTAACAGAATATGAAGACTTTAGACTTTCATTCTATGATAATAGATTGTTAGTTCATTAGTGTTTCGTAGTAGATAACCTAGACCGAAATTAGTAGTTACTTGTTAGATCTTAACACTTAATATTGCTTAGAACCATGAAAACCCTGATATGACTCCTAAACGCCCAACACCTTAGTCTTATAGTTTTAAACCGCTTTTGTTTATGCTTTCTTTATTTTCAATAGATATTATGAAAACCAAAACCCCCAACTCTTATTTAGTCTTAGCCATAGTTCTTTCTCTTTTAATTCAATTTGTGTTAGCTATTACTCTCTGTGGAATCGATTTTAAAAGACTACATTAATAAACTGTGCACTTTCAGTCGTCATGTGGTCTTTTTAGGTAAAATATTTTGAAGTCAAATTCCACACACATCAAATACTTATAATATTATTTTTTTTGTTTTCTGTTTGCAAATATGTGTTATAACCCTTTAAATTTTGTAATTTTGTTCAATTTCTTATGTTTTGACTTTCTTATTTACATGTATTACATATATTTTGTGTATTTGACCTGTAAATATTGAATTTCCGTTGTGGGTTTTTTATAAACAAAAATGTTCTTGTTTAAGTGTTTCTAAAATATTTAATAGTAATTCTACATTATATATTGACCAGTAAAAAAATGTTTTTGGGTACACCATTGTTAGTGCATATGGAGCTAGCTTACAGTCCTTCAAATGTTTGCTTACAGCAGCTGTACTGGAAAGAGACTTTGGATATAGCTTAGTACCATGTAAACCATGCTCACCATAAATTGTGACTCGAAGTCCTTGATGAAGAAAACAGAATTCTGGATTCTTCCAATTAGCGTTGCAATCACCCATAGTTCTATGCCAGACAATCCCCAAAATAACTTATGCAGTACCCAAATCTAGAGTGACAAAGTCACCAACAAAAGTCACTCCTATACTAAGAGACGTACTCTTTTGAAAATCCCTGAACCCTAGACCATGATTCATGTGCTCAACATAACATTGAGGTTGTTGATGTCTCTCTATTTTACATCTTTGTAGACATCTTTTTTTGTCATGTTTTTGCATTGTCTAGAGCCTAATCTTAGCATTTTTAGGTCCATAACCTTAGATATATGCATTTAGGGTATTTAGGGTGTTGCATTGCTGCATTGTTGAATTTAGGATGAAACAGGTGCTTTGGAGCCTAAAAGGAATAAGAATGAGGAGTCACTCGAGCCATAACCCGAAGGTGTGATTCGTTCATAAGAACTACCCGTAGCTTTAACCTGAACCAGTGGAGCTAAGCACAAGAAGAACAACCCGAAGCCCAACCCGAAGAGGTGCTCGATCCTAGCTTCGGGCAAATGCTTCAGGTGATAGCTGTTGCGGCTAGGTCAAGTGGTTTCCCAACACACAACAGAGAGCGAGAGCCACCCAAGAGAGATTGAGAGCCGATTTTACATTCTTACAAGCTTTGTTAGGATTTCTTAATTTTTTTTTTGCAAATCTTTTACTTAGATTCTGTACTACTAAAACATGATATTCTTCTATGTGTGTGTGAATGTAAATATGAATAAATGATGCAAAACCAAACAAACACAAACAGATATGATCAGGTGAAAGAGGTTCCAATTCTCTTATGCAGTTGTAGTATAAGAGATGTCAATCCATAAAGTGTGTGATGTGTATGCAATCAGGGTGTGAACAGTAATCCAAGTTAAGCCAAATATGAAAGTGGTTTTGGTGAAACAGTTTGATGAAGCAAATGTAAATGCAGAAAGTAAAATGCTTGAAACAGAAATTAAATGCAAGTAAACAAAGTAAGCAGTACTGAAATTAAACCAACAGAAGTAAAAGCAGTAGACACAACAATAAAGATGCAGAATTGAAATGGAACAGAAAATAAATGAACAACCCGAAGGTGCTCGATCAAGCACTCGACCGTCTGACTGGTCGAGTGACTAGGTCGAGTGGGTTTCTACGAAGAACATATGCAATCTTGACAAACTTAAACTGAAACAAATACAATGAAACAAGATAATATGCGATAAGTAAACAATCAAATGACAAAGAAGGCTTCCAGAGATGGATTCATGGGCTAGTGTTCAGGCTGTGGCTATCTAAACTGGTCAACAAACCTCAATCAAACATGAGCTATCTCTAGACAATGATCTTAATGACTCACTAATCCACTCTCATGACAGAAGTGATCAAGTTACAGTAACATCCTAACCCAACTCTCATTGGTGAAACCATACTGAACAGGCATTAAAAACCAGACCATTACTTATCAAAAACCACCTTGTGCAACCAATATCTTGGGACAAGCATGATAATCTCCAGTGTTGGCTTTATCTAACAACCTAGACATTTGTGTGATGCTAGGAAGCTTAAGATCTGTTCTTACCCTCTCAGATATAAGAACAGCTTAGAGCACACCCAACCCAGAAGAGATATTTAAACAATCAAGCTTGACCATTCCAGACTACCACAACTCTAAACTAGCCTAATCCATCTCCAGAATCCTATCTCACTACTCAGACAAGCAAATCATGATCATGATGAACATAGACCAAGAAAATGATGAAACTAGCATGATAAGATAGATGAGATGATGAACAACAACTTAATATAAAGAAGCAAACTCAGATTCTCAATACCCAGAAAGTTATGAGACTTACAAAGTATAGAAATCTAAGAAAAACAGTAAATAAAAGATGCAAAACAGTAAATAAATGCTAAAACCCCTTAAGGGGTAAACACTAGGTTTTTTGGTGGCTACAGAGACTTTTCTGGCTAAAGAGAAAGTTGTTGGCAGCCATGGGGTACAAAGAGTATATATAGTGAGGGAAGGAAGCCCTGATTTGGCTACCCGACAAAATAGCAAGGCGGCTCGATGCACTCGACCAAAAGTGTTCGAGTGGCCATGGTCGAGTGGTCATCCTTCTGTTTCCCACCAGTCGAGTCCTGAGTATCACACGGTCGAGTCCACAAGTTGCACATGGTCGAGTGCTTCAGAGTCAGACGGTCGAGTGCATGGTTGAGTAGAGGGTCGAGTGAGTGCTTCATGTTTCATTGGTTCTCTCCTTGATTCATCTCCTATCCGCTTCATTGATTGCACTCTTCTCATCCCAGATGCTATTTCCATGCTTCTTGAGTCCAATTCACCTGTTTAAACAAGAAATAATGCAAATGCAATGCAAATCCTACTCTAATGCACAAACAGTCCTTAAACTATATGAAAGTGACAAAATAAGCTAATAAAACATGTAAAAGATGTAAATAAACCATGGCTAAACATGGTAAAATATGTACATATCAACTACATTTTACTACTTTCGTTTCTCTACTGCTTTCGATTTTATACATTTGCTTCAACATTTTGATAATGCAATTGTAATTAATATCTTTGTCTATCTCGATTTCCACGATGTTTGAGTAGTGGCCGAAATTTTATAGGGATAGGATAGGCTAGTAAGAGTTATTAATTGATTATGATGTTTTTAGTTTGATTATTTTTTATGGAATTCCCTTATGCATTAGTGTTCTTAATGCTAGTTTCAAACCGAGAGGTTAAGATTAGATTTTAGGCATTTTCGCACCGAGGTGTTTGATGAAATACCTGAATCAACTAATGCCAGAGATTTACTCACTTAGCCTAAGAGATTAGATGTGTAAGGAGTTTATTGACAATAATGAATTGGATTTTAATGCCTGCTTGGTCATGTTTCTCCAACGAGAGTTGGGTAAGGGAGTGATTTGGGTTGATTGTTTCTACCACAAGAGTGGATTAGCAAGGATTTAAAATTTATTGTCTAGCAAATAGATTGCTTGAGGCATGTAAAACATTCTAGGTTGATTATGAATACTTATGAACCGATCACCCCATCCTTAGGAGCTTTCGTATCACTACAAGAAAATGTCGTAAAGATAGCATATGAATATAGCGTTTTTTTCCTTTATGCTATAGTTAACATACTGACCTATTGTAGATAGCGTTTGGGTAATTGTAAACGCTATATTATGTTTTTAGAAGTTACATTTTTGTTGAAGCGTATCTTACATAGCATTACAATGTTTAAAACGCTGTCTTTAATTTAGGCGGAAAATTTATTTTTAATTTCTCGGCTAAGTACTTAGCTAAAAAACCAAGCGCCCAATTTTTTCATTATTCCCTCTTACTTTTGTCGAAATATCTCACATTCTTTTCTTTTGCTTCTCTGTTCAAGAGCTAGGGTTTTTCATTTTCTTTCCTTTGATTCTTGTCGAAAATCTCACATTCTTAGATTCTCTATCTCTAAGAAGTTCTTTAGCTCTCTCCAAAATTCTCTTATCTCTCTGAGATAGTCTGTCTGCAAATTTATCGAAATCGAAGGTACAGATTTGGATTGAATTCTTATAATAGTATGTTGGGTAATCGATTTCGGGTTTCGAGATGTGTATATCTGTTTTCTTTTCGACAAATTAGACAATTTTTTAGGATTTTTGTTTCAATTTTTTAGGGTTTTATTCGTTTCAGTTTGGATTTCAATTTTTTAGTTCTATTTCAATTTTTTAGGTTTCTGTTTCAATTTTTTGGGGTTTCTGTCAAATTTTCAGGTTTCGATTTGTTTTGTCTGACTATAATCGATTCTTCTTTACAAGATTATTATGGTTTCAAATGGTTTCAGTTTTTAAGGTATCAATTTAGTTTTGTCTAACTATAATCGACTCTCCTTTTGCAGGTTCTCCCTTTGCAGTCTCTTCTTTACAAAATCCTAGCTATCTATAGGTAATTTCAGTTTTATATGTTTCATTGAGTTTAGAAGCGTATTCTATAGTATGTATCTCTGTTGGTTTATTGAGTTTGAATTTGTCTGATATAAGAATCTATTGTCACAAATGTATGTATTCGTTTGACTATGGAGCTGTGTAACATGGACAAGTCTTGGATTTAGCTTCCAAGGTATGGTTTTATATTGTTATTACGAATAATTTCTTAACTTACAACTGAGTTTCTTATGACTGTTGATTGAACTTGAAAGTATTTTCTACCTTATAGGAATAGTCTCGAGTATGAGAAAGGAGCAACTGATTTTGGTTATGGGTCAGCTAGGAGATTGGGAGATCCTCCAAATATGTTTTGTCCATGTATTGATTGCCAAAATCTGTGCCATCAACGAATAGCCACAATAGTAGATCATCTGGTGATTAGGGGTATTGACATGATGTACAAGAGGTGATGATCCAACTTCGGAATTTGAAGCTTATGAATTGTTTAGAGCTGCTTTCTTTGATGGTGATGACAATCCACAACCCCAGAATGACAATGCAGATCAGAGTGACAATGCAGATCAGCATGAAGAAGATTTAGAATTTATGAAAAAGTTGAAAGATGTTGAGACGCCACTCTACTCCTGCTGTTCTAAGTACAGTAAAGTGTCTGCTATCATGGGGTTGTACCATATTAAAGTTAAGAGTGGGATGTCAGAAAATTAGTTTGATCAGCTTCTAAAGATGCTTGACGACATGCTACCTGGAGATAACGTCCTTCCAACATCAACATATGCGATGAATAAGTTCTTGAAGGTATTTGGTTTTGGTTATGAGAACATTCACGCATGCAAGAATGATTGCATTCTTTATCGGAAGCAGTACAAGGATATGACAAGCTGCCCTAGATGTAGTGCTTCAAGATGGGAGATGGATAAGCATACAAGCGAGAAAAAGACAGGGATTCCAGCTAAGGTTCTTAAATATTTCCCGATAAAGGACAGATTCAGAAGGATGTATAGATCAAAAAGGATGGCAGAGGATCTATGTTGGCATTTCAGTAATGCTTCAGAAGATGGAATGATGCGGCACCCCGTGGATTTTATAACTTGGGCTCAGGTTAATGATAAATGGCCACAGTTTGCGTCTGACTCGAGAAATCTTCGACTTGGCTTGTGTACTGATGGGATGAATCCTTTTGCGAGTCAAAACACCAGGTATAGTACATGGCCCGTGTTTCTTGTGAACTACAACATGGCACCTACATTGTGTATGAAGGCTGAGAATATAATGCTCACTCTATTGATACCTGGTCCAACTGCACCGAGCAACAACATCGACGTGTATCTTCAACCGTTGATAGAAAATCTACAGGATTTGTGGAATAAAGGTGTGGACGTTTATGATGCCTTCGCAAAGGAAACTTTTAATCTTAGAGCTATTTTACTGTGGACAATCAGTGACTATCCTGGTTTGGGGACATTGGCAGGTTGTAAAGTTAAAGGTAAACAAGCGTGTAATGTTTGTGGCAAGGATAAACCTTTTAGGTGGCTTAAGTTTAGTAGAAAACATGTCTACTTAAGCAATAGGATAAGACTCCCTGGGCATCCTTACAGACGCAAACGTGGTTGGTTTGACAACACGATAGAAGAAAGGACTGCATGTAGAATTCAAACAGGGGTTGAGATATATGAGCATTTGAAAGACTTTAGGAATGATTTTGGTAGAGCTTTAGATAAGAAAAGTAAAAGAAAGAGGTCTGATTTGTGTGAAGATGATGAACTTTCAGAAGATGAATATGATGAAGACAGTTATCAATGGAGGTGGAAGAAGTGTTCTATTTTATTCGATCTTGATTATTGGAAGGTTAGCATATTTTCTATATAAAATTTATATAAAACAATAGATAACTTTAGTTCTTTACCATTATCTAACTTAGATCTTTGTCTCCATGTCTTAGGATATGCTTGTTCGTCACAACATTGATGTAATGCACGTTGAGAAAAACGTGTCTGATGCCTTGTTGTCCCTTCTTATGCATAGTGCTAAATCTAAAGATGGCTTAAAGGCATGGCAAGATTTAAAAGATATGGGTATTCGGGAATCATTACACGCACAAGTATGTGGGAAGAGAAACTACTTACCACCTGCTGCTTATTGGCTTTCCAAGACAGAAAAAAGAGGTTCTGTAAGAGGTTGTCTGAGTTCAGAGGACCAGATGGGTATTATGCGAATATCGCAAACTGTGTTTCAGTTGATCCTCCTACAATTGGTGGCTTGAAGTCTCATGATCACCATGTGTTACTACAAAACTTGTTACTTGTGGCTTTAAGAGTACTGCTGCCAACTGGACCTAGGATTGCAGTGACTAGAATATGCAACTTCTTCAATCGATTGTGTCAACGTGTGATAGACCCAAAGAAGTTTATATTGTTGGAGGTTGAGGTTATTGAGTCATTGTGCCAAATAGAGAGGTTCTTTCCTCCTTCCATGTTTGATATCATGTTCCATCTTCCTATTCATCTAGCAAGGGAGACACGGTTGGGTGGGCCGGTCCATTTTAGATGGATGTATCCTCTCGAGAGGTATTGGGTAATGTTTTTTAAAATCTCTTTTAATTATTTGATGTGATGAAAACTGACACTTATTTGTTTGATATGTAGGTATATGAAAACCCTGAAGTCATATGTTAAGAATTATGCAAGACCAGAAGCTTGTATGGCTGAGGAATACATGGCAGGAGAATGCATTGCCTTTTGTTTGGAGTTTCTAAAGTCTTCTGTACCAGTTCTAGGAGCTGCAGTCCGTAATGAAGATCTTGATCCAGATGAGCACATCCTCGAAGGTCGTCCAATTAACAAGTCTAAACCAATTGTACGTACAGAGAAAGAGCGGGAGATAGCGCATAGATATGTTCTGATGAACACAACAATGTTTACTCCAATGTTGAGTAAGTGAATCAACATTTTCTTTCCTTGTTTTCATGTTTCACTTTTACAAATATCTATGTAACACTTTTGAAACAATTTGGTCATTTTTATATAGTATGCACTTGGAAGAATTACAAGCTAAGGATGTGCACTACAGAAGAAATGAAACTCTTTTATGGAAATTGCATGGAGAGAAGTTTACGAAATGGATTAAAGAGAAGGTATGCAGTTAGATAAAGATACACATCTTATTATAATTTCGACTATCTAAATTATCTCTAAATACTTGTTTTTCTTCTGAGTTTTCACTAGATCCCAAGTAACTCAAAAGACCATTCTAAGCAGCTAAGGTGGTTAGCCTTTGGACCAAGACAAGAAGCTCAGACATTTAAGAAGCTCAGATACCAATGATTTAAAACGGAAGACTCAGAACAGTGGATTATCCTACGAAGCGTTCACCATGTGTCGATCTAGTGCAAGAGATACAAATCATAAGGCGGACATTGTGACGTACTATGGAGTTATAGAAGATATCATCTTGTTGGACTACCACATGTTCCAGATCCCACTGTTCAAGTGTAGATGGGCAAACAAAGGGAATGGTGTGAAGGAAGAAGACGGTTTTACGCTTGTCAACTTGCATATAAACCAGTCTGCATTTCGACAAGATCCATATATTATGTCGTCTCAAGCAAAACAAGTTTTTTATTCCCAAGAAGATGACTCATCCCCTTGGTATGTAGTTATGAAAGCGCCACCAAGGGGTTATCATGAGTTGGAGACAGATGGAGAGACTTTTGCACCACCATCATGCAATCAGCAGTTTGAAGATTTGTTGAATCAGTCTTCTGATGATGATGAGAGTTACTGTGTTATAGGCTTAGTAGTGAAGGATTAGTAGATATAGGCTTAGTAGTTAGTATTTATCAGTAATGATCTACAAATTGTGGCTAAGTTTTTTCCTTCTTGTTTTGTTTGCAGAAAACATGACTAAAATAACCACTCCTAAGAAAACCAGACGTAGCAAGCGTCAACAAGGCATTGAGGTTACACCTCTTGAGGTGAAAACAGCCAAGAGATTGAGGAAAAATGCTAAACCAGTAGAAGATGAACATTCCGAACAACAACAAGGAACTGAATTAGAAGCTGAACCACCAATAGAAGAAGAATCTGAACCAGTATTAGAAGGAATAGAGAAAGCTGTACCATCATCTGAAGAACCTGAAGTAGAAGGAGTAGAGAAAGAGATTGAGAAAGACGCTGAACAAAATGGAGAAGATCAAGAAGCTGAACAACATGAAACTGCAGGAAATTCACATGAAGAGTGTTTAACAGAACAATCAAAGAAGAAGAAGAGGAGAACTAGAGCCTATAACACAGTGGCTAAGAGCCATGAGGACAAAGTAGATGTTTAATTTAACAGCCTCGGTGACCATGTTGGGAAGGGATCAGTTACACTTTCATCTTTTCTTGGAGCTCTTGTAAGGGAACATGTACCAATACTTATGGATGATTAGAGGCACTTGGATGAAAAGACAAAGGATACAATGTGGGAAGAGATTCAGGTACAAATGTTATTTGCTTTTTTACTTTGTGTTTTACTTTATGGTGTGAACAAGTTTTTATGATAACATTGGATAAATTGTTGTAGGGGAGGTTCAATTTGACAGAAGAATGGCAAAAGAGTTCAGTGCTAACGCAAATGGGGTGCTCATGGAGGGCTACTAAGTCTAGGCTAGTTCGAAAACTGCATGCTACATGGAGCAAGGAAGATATACGAAATTTGAAACCAAGCAACATTCCCAGTGAATCAGCATGGTTCAAGTGGGTGAAGAGTAGGACTAGTCAATCTTTCAAGGTTTGCTTTCAAGAACATTATTTAGTTATGTTCGGTTTTTTATATCTAATATATTGGAATGACTTTTATAGGAACGAAGTGATCGGTACAGGTCTTTGAGGAGAAAGCAGATTCCACACACAACTAGTCGCAAAGGAATGGTTCGCCTTGCTCATGAAATGGTATGTCTATGTTATGATGAATTGTATTCGTGAGTTATATCCTATAAATAGTGACTGTGATTACTTCTTAATAATAAATAATTTATTTGGTACTTGTAGAAGAAAAAGGCATCTGACCCGAGTAAGATTACTAGAAGCAAGATCTGGATAGCTAGGCATACCCATGCAGATGGAAGACCTGTTAAACCACAGTTTGAACAAACATTTGTAAGAAGTTCTTAAACTCATCTGTTAATTTTACTCGGTAATGTATATTGATGCATTAACAAATTTTTAAACTAGGAACAAATTAAATCGCTTGAAAGTGAGATAGGCTCAAACTCCAATGTTAGTCTTAAGGAAGATGCTGTGAGTCAAATTCTAGGGAAAGATAAGAGTGGAAGAGTCAGAGGAAGCTGAGGCATCCTAACAGACCGGTAGACATGGGCAGAGGGGGAACTGCTACCAAGCTAGCATTCTTACAGGCCAGAGATGCACATGTGCAGAAGATTGAAGCTAGACAAGTAGAACTGGTGAGCGAGATTGCTGATTTGAAACACATGGTTCGTGACTTAACTAAAGAGAAAAGGGTAAGTTTAATATTCAAATGTGGTGTTCATTTCCTGGTAAGATGTACTATTGAAAATATTATGGTTTGTATATTCTCAGAGACAACAGGATGATGGTGCATATTCGGACACCACTGATAAGAACAAAGAAGGACCAAGGTGTCAGATACTTGATTTGTATTTAGAGGAAGATTTTGTTGTTGCTGAGGGAGAACTATGCTCTCTTCAACCAAGTTACAAGATTGGTCGTACGCCTATTGGTCCTGATCCAGCAGCTATACTTGTGACCTTTGTATCAAATAAAAATGCATCTCTATGGAGGCCTACACAAACTGTCAACTCGATTGGCCAGGCTCTGGGAACCAAAATTTTATGGCCATTTGATAAGATAATTTTGGACATTATGGACTCCTCAACTGGAAACAAGGGCGCTGATGCATTGGTAAAGTTCTTATGTTATAGTTTGCATGTTTATGGTAATATATAAATGCTTATTGGTTAGGTGACACATGAATTATGTTTTTGCATGACTTGTTTAGGCCACAACCTTAATGGAAAATAGATTACAACTTGTTGATTGGAATTTGGGTGGTGAGGTAGTTGCTGAGGCACATATGATTTCAACTGACCCTAAACAGTTGGTGAATAAAATTCCTTTGGGTCCGAATGCTGCGATGGTGAATATTGTAAAAGTGATTAACAAAGATGCTTTCCTATGGAGACCACCAAGTGAAGAAATTTCTGTGATGGGTGATGCACTGTTTGAAAACATAGCATGGCCGCTTACTAAGCTGTTTAAGAATAAGAAACATGGAATGGAGGATGCAGAATCTGATAGTGAATCAGATGTTAATAAAGAAGGATCAATTCCTAACAGAGCAGGAGCATAAAATTCTAATGGAGCAGGATCATCAATTTATAAAGGAGCAGGAACAACAAGTTCTAATGGAGCAAGAACATCAGGTTCTAAAGGAGTAGAACCAGCTAAAGGATCATCATCTAAGGTAAAACTCTATACATCTGTGTTTTACATGATGTGTTGTATATTTGTGTGATTGTGATTAAGTACTTTATGCAATTTAATTTGTAGAGTGCAAGTAACTGCTCCAACAATTGCAACTTAGCTAAGAAGAAATGCTTCTTCATAGATTGCATTGGATCGGGAAAAACAGTGGAAGAAGGCCGAGTTTGTTCAACCAATTCAAACGACATTGTCCACTGCATTCCATTGGGTCCAAATGCCAGCAAAGTTTGGGTTGACGTCTGTAAGATTGGGGATGCACGAGTATGGAGACAAACTTCTTAATTTGAGATTGTTGCTGATGCATTAGGTACTATTGTTGCTTGGCCTAATGACAACATTGTTTATATGTGAACCATTCTTTTATGGATTAATTGTGTTGGGTAGTGGAACTTGTTTGGCTAGTAGAACTTCTTGTATTTGTACTTGTGGAACCTTTCTCTTGTATTTCACGATTGTGGCTATATGAACTTTTTTCTTTAGATATTGTTGGTTTGACAAATGACAGGATGTTTATCTAATAAACAAAATATAACATAGCTAATTAATATAAGAAAAACAAAATCTGGGATACAATAAAAATAATAATACAAAACAAATGCTATGAAACAATAAATAATAACGAAGATTAATTGCTATTATAAAGTATACAATAGCAATAAAGTAAACGCAATCTAAAAGATAACCAATATAGCATAAGGTAAAACCGCTATGTAAAGTACCATATCTATTATAACAGGCGCAGACATAGCGTTTGTTATAACGCTATGCTTTCCTGTTATAGCGTTTTCCGGATGCTATATATGTAACATTTTCCTGTAGTGTATTTTGATTGTTTAAAAATTGAATATCAACCCGACCACCAACCTGACCTGCTACTCGATCACTTTTATCCTGTGGTACCTCGAGTTGTTCTTGGTTCTATTCTTATTTTCTTGTTACCTGATCCCCTACTCGATCCGTTACACGATTGCTTGCATCGTGTAGCCTGGTCGTGTAGTTCTTTATTTCGTTCTTTTTATTTCTGTTCATTTTAGGTTGTTAGAAAAAAACACCCCACTATTGCTTGGCTTGATTGGCATTGATTTGATTGCATCCTATCTCCTATCATACAACCATTTGGAATGGTAACCCTTTTGTTGTGAATTCGGATGAACAAAATAAGAAAGCTTTGAAAAGAAAAAACAGAGTGTTCTTGAGGCGAATACCTTTGTCTAGGGTTTATATTATTAATCTGATGAACAACCTTACAAACCCCTTAGTCTCCTTATATATGCCTCAAAAAACCCGATATAATAGGAAATAAAAGATCTTGTGAATCTTCTAGAATCTATTACACCGTACAGGCGGCTGCGCCACCTACACCCCCAAAACCTAACCCTAAGTTGCCTTGAGTTGGTCTCTACAAAAGCCCAGTAAAAGCCCAGTAAAGTCCAGTAAAAGTCTTGTACGCCTTACACAGTCTTGTACATCTTTGTAGACGTCTTCAGAGATTTCAAGTCACTTTACAACAAACTTCACCTTGACGACAAAATCTCATTGACTTCAACTTCAACTCCTTGTTAGCTTTTGGGGGAAACCTTTTGTCTTCATCTAGCAATGAAAGACCTGGAGCAAATCCAAGCAGTGCTTGAACTTCTCCATGGTGACAGGCTTGGTCAACATATCAGCTGCATTCTCAGACGTGTGCACCTTCTACAGTAAAATCATACCAGAAACCGATAACTCTTTGATCTTGTGATATCTTACCTCAATGTGCTTCGTCCTACCATGATACACTTGATTCTTAGCCAGATATAAAACACTCAATACCCAATTCCATTACAAGTCCTCTAACCCATAATGCCTCCTTAGCTGCCTCTCCCATTGCCATGTACTCGACTTCAGTGGTTGACATTACAACTATAGACTGCAACACAGACCTCCAACTTATAGGTGCCCCAGCAAGAGTAAATACATACCGTGTAGTAGACCTCCTATCATAAAGATCACCTGGATAATCTGAATCAACGAAACCCACAACTTCTGCCTTGCACTCATGTCCTCCAAACATGAGACCACGATCTGTAGAACCCTTCAAATACCTGAGAATCCATTTCAATGCATTCCAGTGCTCCCTCCCAGGTTTAGACATGTACTTACTGACTTGACTAACAACTTGATCCAAATCTGGCCTTGGGCAAACCATCGCATACATAAGACAACCAATTGCACTAGCATAAGGAACTTTTGCCATGTTTTTGATCTCCTCATCAGAAATAGGGCACTGACGTGCTGAGAGCTTGAAGTTATTCGCCAGAGGAGTAGACACAGGGTTTGCATTCTTCATGTCAAACCTTTAAAGTATCTTTTCTATTTAGCTTCTCTGAGATAACCACAATCTCTGAGAACTCCTATCCCTGCAAATCTCCATCCGAAGAATATTCTTTGCAGCACCAAGATCTTTCATCTCAAACTCTCCTCCAAGTATTCCTTTCAACTCAACAATATCATCCATATTGCTACTAGCAATGAGCATATCATCAACATACAACAACAAAAATATGGGAGAATTGTTACCAACATTCTTCACATAAATACAACAGTCATACTCACATCTCTGGTACTCTATGTGCAACATGTACGTATCAAAATGTTTGTACCACTGTCTAGGAGCCTGCTTTAGCCCGTATAAAGATATTTTCAGTCTTCATACAAGCGCCTCCTCTCCGAACTTGACAAACCATTCATGTTGCTCCATATAGATCTCTTTTCCTCTAAATTACCATAGGGAAATGCTGTCTTCACATCCATCTGCTCAAGATGTAAATACCAACAAGCTACCAGTCCCAACACAACACGGATGGAAGTGTGTCAAACTACAGGGGAGAAAATCTCGTCATAATTAACCCCTGCCCTCTGTGAGTACCCTTTCGCTACTAGTCTCGCCTTGAAAGTCACAACTTCCTTCTCAGAGACTCCTGTTTTCCTCTTGAAGACCCATTTGCAACCAATTGCTTTTTTCCCATTTGGAAGTGTTATAAGCTCCCATGTTTGATTCTTGTTCAGACTAACTGTCTTCTCTGTCATAGCAGCAATCCATTCTTCCTTTTCAGGACTGTTAATAGCTTCAGGATCATTTGTACCAATCATCAGAGTATAGCTAGCCATATCTTCATACCCATATCTGACAGGTGCCTTCACTACATGTTTTTCCTTGGTTGCAGCCAAACTCCCCTCTGTACGTATCTGATTACCCTATTTCCCCACTTTAGGAGACTGCTCCACCTCAGGAGCTCGCTCATCTGCTTCCGCTGCTGGTCTAGCTTCCCTAGACTCCTCTTCATCCTCCGCTATATCTGAACCAGTATCAGCCTCAATGGTTACAGGAACTCGTTCTGAACTCGCCTGTAGCAGCATGTATTGCTCATCAAATACAACATTTCGGCTGATCACTCTTTTCTTAGCCTCAGGATCCAATAACTTGAAACTTTTCACGCCTTTCTCAAATCCCAGAAAAACGCATTTATTGGACTTCGAATCCAGCTTTGACCTTTCGTCGTTGGGAACCAACACATAAGCTGGACATCCAAAGATTCTCAAGTTTGATAGATCAATGTCTACCCCAGTCCATACCTCTTCAGCAATCTTTCCTTCTAAAGAAACCCTTGGCGATCTATTGATGAGGTAGACCGCCATGTATACTGCTTCAGCCCAGAAGATCTTTGGGAGTCCTGCATTCAACCGCAAACACCTTGCTTTCTACACAATAGAACGATTTATCCTTTCACTTATACCGTTATGTTGTGGTGTTTTCCGCACTGTAAAGTGCCCGTGAATACCCTGCTCCTCACATAGCTTATGAAGCTCTCCATTAGTATACTCAATACCATTATCAGACCTCATATACTTCATCTTCCTCCCTGTTTGGTTTTCCACTTCAGCCTTCCAAATCTTAAATTTCTCAAAAAAACTTAAGATTTTTGCCTCATGAAGTAAACCCAAACCTTCTTCGAAAAATCATCTATAAAGATGACATAATATATGATTCCTCCTAATGAATGTTCTTGTATAGGCCCCCACACATTATAATGTACATAGTCTAAATGAATCTTTGTGGTGTGTAGACATGTCTTGAAAGATGCCTTGGACTGCTTCCCCATCAAGCAGTTTCTACAAAACTCCATCTTACAATTCGTTAAACCATCCAGAGGACCTCTCTTGTGAAGTTCAGACAAACCATGCTCTCCAATATGCCCCAATCGCATATGACATAGAGCTATGTTATATGATTCAGTTACCACGCCTGCAGCTCCAGCTATAGCCACATTTCCAAGTAATTGACAAACACTCCCTGCTGTGAGCTGACTCTTCATCAACACTATATCTCCTTTGCGTACATTCACACAGTTATCATCATCAGTTTCGAACCTGAATCCTTCCTTGTGAAGTGAACCAAGAAATATCAGATTCTTCTTCACTACTAGAAGATGCCTCACTTCAGTTAAAATCCTGATAGTGCCATCATGCATCCGAAATTTGATCTGTCCAATACCAGCAACGCTGCAGCTTCTATAGTCAGCCATTCCAACAGTTCCAAAATTTCCAGCCTGATACATGTAAAACCAATGCTTGTTTAATGTCATGTGGAATGATCAGCCTGTATTAAGTATCCAAGAATCTGTGTGATTGCTTGTAGTCACTGCCTATACAAGTCCATAATACAAACACATGCCTAAAACACAAACCAACCGTTAATTTCACAATCCCACCATTGGACACAAAGCCTATAGCACCATGAACCTCCATACCAAATTTCAGCCAAATCAGACTCCGTTTCATCCTGCAAATGTTGCTTCAAAGTAGCCATCTCGAACTAGTCCGCACAGCCCATCTGCAAGTGTTGGTGTCAACCATAATGGTGTCGAACAACACCAATCCATAAATCATGATCAAAGCCTTCCTTCAAGCTCCTTCTCGCCGCAAATCCCAAATCCGCTACAATCATCGATTCTTTACTCAATCTAACACTAAAACAGCACAACTTACCTGGATAACAGCCATGAGAAAGCCTCCTTATCTCTCTCAATCCACCTCCAAGCTCAAATCCTTCTCCTTACACATTAAGAGGATGGATCTCCTTTCTCCTCCTTCCAAGTGAGAGCACCACAACTCTCTCCCCTTCTCTCCTTTAGAACCACCAAAACAGATCCCTTTGCTCCTCTGGACCCTCCTCAAGGCTCCCTTTACTCTTAGGATCAAACTCACAATCACTCTCTCTCTTTCTCCTCCTCTCCTAAAAGCAACCAAAGACCACCCTCTTCGCCCCAAGAGAGGATGCTCGTTCCCCTTTAAAATGAGACAAAGGGTTTCCAAACTTAAACCAAGCTAAACCGGACGATTATGAAAACAAACCGACCAACCACCAATTTAGTGGTGTCGATAGACACCCACCCAAAAATGGATTCAGGATGTTACAATTCTTCCCCACTAACAAAAGATTCGTCCTCGAGTCTGACAACACCGCACTCCCAACTATAAAACATTTCTACTGTCGCAATGGTTCACATCACAATCTGACCCAACGGTCCATAACACCCTGACCCCCACCGGTCATCCCATCCGGACCCCACCGTTCAACACCATCCTGACCCCTACTGGTCCACACAATCCTGACCCCACTGGTTAACAAAGTCCTGACCCCCACTAGTCCATGCAATCCTGACCCCACCGGTCAATAAAGTCCTGACCCCACCGGTCAACACTAAATTCGGGATTGAATCACCATCGACCCCGACATCTTCATTCGGTCATTATGCTTATTCAGACGTCCTAGACATTATCTGCTCCCAACTCATCCACTCTCAGGTCAAAACATTTGAGTCATACTGATCTCTCTCTTAGACAAACGTCCTCGAGCCATACCATTTCACTCTTGGATCGTCACCCTCAAGTAGTTGGTACCAGGGGAACCACCATCTCCTCCGGAGAACCACTATCTCCCATGAGAACCACCATCTTCTCTGCCGCTCTCAGGGCCCATCACCCCTCAAGTTATCGGTATATAGAGGAACCACCATCCCCTCAGGAGAACCACCATCTCCTTATGAGTTTTTCAGAACCCACCGTTCCTAGAGCAAACAGTCTCGACGTCACTAACCACTTCCCGACAAGAATTACCTCCCGTAGTCCGCGTAAAACATCGCAATGTCATACTAACCACCATATACTCCTTCCCAAAAAAACTCACCTCCACCTTGGCCAATCCTGGGTAACACTCCAAACATTTCAATTACTTTGGATGTTCACACACACTCTTTCCAAAAATAGACAAGTTCTAACTATTCATAAAACTTTCTATTTTTTAGAAACTTTCTAAATATGAAAACTTTCCATTTATAGAAATCTTGAACTATTTTTCTAGACAAGTCTATTTCCATTACAAAGACTATCCTAGAACCGTATACGCTATGGTACCAAACTGAAATGATCGCACCCGGATTCCTAATCCTCACACAGGATCCATAGGAAACGATCTCATCAGAATCCCATAATTCCGACGAGACAACCAGGGTAGAAATCACTTCTTAAAAGAACTCCCACAATTACACCAAACCCAACCTCATCTAGTTACTCAGTCGCACAACCAACCACCCCTAGCAACCGAGTAACAAGAGAGGTGGGCTGAAATATTTGATTTCGTCCAGCCACGGACAACACTTCCCCACAAGTAATCCAATTCGATATCAACTCCTCTAGTATCGAACGGCACCTCCACTTAGTGTCGAATGTCACTTATCTCACCACTTGCGAACCAACACACATGGTGTTGATCGACACTCTCCTAGTGTCGGTTGACACCAACGCCCACGAAATGATTTCCATCGATCTCCACTCATCCAAATTTAACTCCAGCTGTCCTCCCCCGACACCCCTATCTTACCACAAAACTGTCTATATGAGACCACAATACAAACACTTGACTAAAACACAAACCAACCGTTGATTTCATAATCCTGTCGTTGGATACGAAGCCAATAGCACCACGAAGCTTCCTACCAAATTTCAGCCAAATCCGACTCTGTTTCATTTTCAAATGTTGATTTGAAGTAGCCATCATGAACCAGTCTGCGCAGCCCATCTGCAAGTGTTGGTGGCGAACGACATTAAACTTGAAATCACGATCAAAGCCTTCCTGCAAACTTCGTCTCGCCGCAAATTCCTAATCCGCTACAATCATCGATTCTCTACTCAAATCTAACACTAAAACAACACGACTTACCTGGATAACAACCATGAGAAAGCGTCCTTATCTCTCTCAATCAACCACCAAGCTCAAATCCTTCTCCCTATACATCAAGAGGATGGATCTCCTTTCTCCAACTTCCAAGTGAGAGCACCACAACTCTCTCCCCTTCTCTTTTCTAGAACCACCAAAACAGATCCCTCTGCTCCTCTTGACCCTCCTCAAGGCTCCCTTTGCTCTTAGGATC
>NC_025692.1:11619384-11676113 GCF_000633955.1 Camelina sativa | reverse complement strand
AAGATAGGCTGTTCGTGCCCCTTTAAAACGAGACTAAGGGTTTCCAAACTCAAACCAAGCTAAACCGAACGATTATGAAAACAAACCGAACAACCACCAATTTAGTGGTGTCGATCGACATCCACCCAAAATATGGTACAGGATGTTACAATTTTTCCCCTCTAACAAAAGATTCTTCCTCGAATCTGACAACACCGAACTCCCAACTATAAAACATTACTACTGTCGCAATGGTCCACACCACAATCTGACCTAACGGTCCATAACACCCTGACCCCCAACGGTCAGCCCATCCGGATCCCACCGGTCAACAACATCCTGACCCCTACTGGTCCACACAATCCTGACCCTACTGGTCAACAAAGTCCATACCCCCACTGGTCCACACAATCCTAACCCCATCAGTCAACAAAGTCCTCACCCTACTGTTCAACACTAAACCCAGGATTGAACCATCATCGACCCCGACATCTTCATTTGGTCATTATACTTATTCACACGTCCTAGACATCATTTGCTCCCAACTTATCCACTCCCGGGTCAAAACCTTTAAGCCATACCGATCTCACTCTTAGACAAACGTCTTCGAGCATACCGTCTCACTCTTGGGTCATCACCCTCAAGATATCGGTACCAGGGGAACCACTATCCCCTACGGTGAACCACTATCTCCCAGGAGAACAACCATCTCCTCTGCCGCTCACAGGCCCATCACCCCCCAAGTTATCGGTATACAAGGGAACCACAATCCCCTTAGGAGAACCACCATCTCCTTATGTGTTGTTCAGGACCCACAATCCCTAGAGCAATCAGTCTCGATGTCTCATAGCACTTCCCGACAAGAATTACCTACCTTGGTCTGCGTAAAACATCACAATGTCATATTAACCATTATATACTCCTTCCCAAAAAAACTCACCTCCACCTTGGCCACTCCTATGCCACACTCCAAATATTCCAATCACACTCTTTCCAAAAATAGACAAGTTTTGACTATTCACAAAACTTTCTATTTTTAGAAACTTTCTATTATGGAAACTTTCCATTTATAGAAATCCTGAGCTATTATTCTAGACAATTCTATTTCCATTACAGAGCCTGTCCTAGAACCGTATAAGCTCTGATACCAAAATTAAACGACCACACCCGGATTCCCAATCCTCACACAAGATCCACAGGAAACGATCTCACCGGAACCCCATAATTCCGACGAGACAACCGGCGTAGAAATCGCTTCTTAAAAAAACTCCCACAAGTACAGGAAACCCCACCTCATCTAGTTACTGGGTCGCACAACCAACCATCCCTAGCGACCGAGTAACAAGAGAGGTTGGCAGGAATATATGATTCATTCCAACCATGGACAACACTTCCCCAAGATTACTCCAATTCGCTATCAACTCCTCTAGTGTCGAATGACACCTCCACCTAGTGCCGAACGTCACCCATCGTACCACTTGCGAACCAAAACACATGGTGTCGATCGACACTCTCCTAGTGTCGGTTGACACCAACGCTCACGACATCACTTCGATTGATCTCCCCTCATCCAAATCTAATTCCAGCTGTCCTCCTAGGACCCAAACACACAACAAAATGCTGGTGTCGACCGACACCCATACCTTACCACAAAACTGTCTATCCGAGACCACAACACAAATACTTCACTAAAACACAAATCAAATGTTAATTTCACAATCCCACCGTTGGATACGAAGCCTATAGTACCACGAATATCCCTACCAAATTTCAGCCAAATTGGACTCCGTTTCATCTTCAAATGTTGCTTCGAAGTAGCCATCACGAACCAGTCCACGCAGCCCATTTGCAAGTATTGGTGTCGAACGACACCAACCCAGAAATCACGAACAAAACTTTCCTTCAAGCTCCTTCTCGCTGCAAATACCTAATCTGCAATAATCATCGATTCTCTACTCAATCTAACTCTAACACGACTTACCTAGATAACAACCATGAGAAAGCCTCCTTATCTCTCTCAATCCACCACCTAGCTCAAATCCTTCTCCTTACCCATCAAGAGGATGGATCACCTTTCTCCTCCTTCAAAGTGAGAGCACCAAAACTCTCTCCCCTTCTCTGCTCTTGACCCTCCTCAAGGCTCCATTTGGTCTTAGGATCAAACTCACAATCTCTCTCTCTCTCTTTCTCTTTCTCCTCCTCTCCTAAAAGCGACGCAAGACCACCCCCTCTCCACAAGAGAAGCTTCTCGTGCCCCTTTAAAACGAGACTTAGGGTTTCTAAACTTAAACCAAGCTAAACCGGAGGATTACGAAAACAAACCGAACAACCACCAATTTAGTGGTGTCGATAGACACCCACCCAAAATTGGGTACAAGATGTTACAATTCTACCCCTCTAAAAAAAGATTTGTCTTCGAATCTGACAGCACCGTACTCCCAATTATAGTCGCAAAGGTTCACACCACAATCTGACCCAACGGTCCATAACACCCTGACACCCATACCTTACCACAAAACCGTCTATACCAGACCACAATAGAAACACTTGACTAAAAAACAAACCAACCATTAATTTCACAATCCCACAGTTGGATACAAATCCTATAGCACCACGAAGCTCCCCACTAAATTTCAGCCAAATCAGACTCCGTTTCATCCTCCAAATGGTTTTTCGAAGTAGCCATCTTGAACCAGTCCGCGCATCCCATCTACAAGTGCTGGTGTCGACCGACACCATAATGGTGTCAAGTGTCGAATGACACAAACCCATAAATCACAATCGAAGCTTTCCTTCAAGTTCCTTTTCGCCGCAAATCCCTAATCTGCTACAATCATTGATTCTATACTCAATCTTACACTAAAACAACATTACTTACCTGGATAAGAAACATGAGAAAGCCTCCTTATCTCTCTCAATCCACCACCAAGCTCAAATCCTTCTCCTTACACATCAAGAGGATAAATCTTCTTTCTCCTCCTTCCACGTGAGAGCACCAGAACTCTCTCCCCTTCTCTCCTCTAGAACCACATAAACAGATCCCTCTGCTCCTATTGACCCTCCTCAAGGCTCCCTTTGCTCTTAGGATCAAACTCACAATCTCTCTCTCTCTTTCTCCTAGAAGCGACTAAAGACCACCCGCTCCCCCCCCCCAAGAGAGGCTGCTCGTGCCCCTTTAAAACGAGAGTTAGGGTTTCCAAACCCAAACCAAGCTAAACAGGACGATTACGAAAATAAACTGAACAACCACCAATTTAATGATGTCGATCGACGCCCACCTAAAATTGGGTTCGGGATGTTACACACAGTCTTGTACATCTTTGTAGACGTTTTTAGAGATTTCAGTTCAGTTTACAACACCTTTGTACTAAAACTGCATAGGGAATTGAGACCCTAGTGTAAAAACCTACTATCAATTTGGCGTTGTTGCCATTTGGTTGTGATATTTTGTTACATTTAAGATTTGAATACTTGCTAAATCAAGTTCTTTTTCTTTTTAACTATTCAGTACTGACTTGTTTGCTTCTTTTGCTTGTTTGTTTTGTGTTTCAGATACCGCCCGATCATCCCCTCGATTACCTAGATCGAGTTGAAATTCGAGTACCTGCTAGGATACTCACTCGTGCATGTAAACATGATCAAAAGCAGCCTGAACCTCAGTCCTTTTATCGACAACATCGATAGACTTAGGTTACCGCGACAAAAGCAAGTTCAACAGCCAGTTAAGCCACTAGAAGAGGTGGAAATAAATCAGCAAAATGGTACAGCTGTCCCTCAACAGTGGACCAACATTGGAGCTTGAGATGCTCCATCTACCCACACTCAGAGGCATGGTATTGTGCCTCCCGCTGTTCAGAACAATAATTGTGAGATAAAGAGTAGTCTCATCTAGCTAATATAGAGCGGCAAGTTTCATGGATTACCAATACAGGACACATTGGATCATCTCGATGAGTTTGATAGGCTCTGCAGCCTTAACAAAATCAATGGAGCATGTGAAGATAGCTTCACGTTGCAGCTACTCCCATTCTTTCTTGGTTATAAGGCACACCTATGGGAATAATCTTTGCCTAAGGAGTCCATCACCACATGGGAAGCCCACAAGAAAGACTTCCTTGCCAAATTCTTCTCCAACTCCAGAACCGCAAGGCTGATGAATGATATCTCTAGCTTTGTTCAGAAGAACAATAAAACGTTTGGCAAAGCATGGAAACGTTTGGCGAAGCATGGAAACGTTACAAGGGATATGTCAGCCATTGCCCGCATCATGGATTCAGCAATGCGTCCTTACCGAGTAAACTCTACCGTGGCATAGTTCCGAAGATACGAATATTGTTGGACACAACTAGCAATGGAAACTTCTTCAACAATAATGTAGATGACGGTTGGACACTTGTTGAGAACTTAGCTCAATATGATGGTCACTACAATGAGGATTATGATAAGACCATCAGATCGTCAAGTGATAATGAGGAGAAGTACAAAAGGGACATGAAAGCCCTAAACGAAAAATTGGATAAGATCCTCCTCAGCCAGCAGCACAACATAAGGTTCGTTTCTGGAGAAGACCAATTTCAGCAACAAGATGGGGAGACTGTTTAGATTGAGGATGTCCACTACATTAACAATCAGGGAGGATAAAATAAGGGCTACAACTAATTCAAACCAAAACCAAATCTCTTCTACCAAAACCCCATTGTTGTTAATTTTCAAGATTATGTCTACCCTTCAGCAGCTCAGAAAAACCAAGCTCCACAAAAGCCTTTTGTCCAGTACAATTAATGCTATGCTCCCAAACAGTGGTACTCTAGAGGCTATCATCAGCCAATGGCTCCAACTAGTTTCCAGCAACAACAGGGACCAAACATTCCACCTCCATAGCCTAACTTGTGAGGGTTAATTCAGCAAATTATTCAGGGCCAAGCAACCATGGCCATGGAATTGATAGCCCTGTGTAAAAACCTACTCTCAATTGTTATCTTGACATATTGGAAGCATAGTTCTACAAGCAAACTCTGGTGTGATGAAGTTGTGGGTGCCCCCACTATTCAACATGAACACAATGCCATGTCTTCCTAGTCTTCTGCTTAACTTAGTGATAGTTGGAGACATAAGTCCAACATAAGAGCTGTAGGATAAGGATATTAATTGTAGAGGAGGAGGCGCCTCTTCATTTGACTCATAAGCTTCCATCATATTTTCATTCAAGACTTCCATATCATACCCATGTACAACTGTGAGCATCTGAACCTCCTTATATGAACGAACATGACCACGAAAATACTTCCCATCACATTTGAAACAAAGTCTCCATTGTCGTTCATCTAGCTCAGCATTAGTGAAACGCTTTCGTGGTCATCCTAGCAATGGAAGTGGCTTATCCTTTCCCACTCCCAATTCTGTGACAATAACTTTTGTCTTCTACCTAATCGATTGTAAGGTCCCCACTGATTTGTTGTCTCCCACTCGACATTGACCTCCCTTAACAAGTTGTAGCTCCTTGCTCTCCATATCTCTTGCAAGCCCATTCATTGCTGGTAATTTATGTGGTTTCCACATGTGCATAACTCCCACATTTGTGAAGACAACACATTCATAAAGATCCCTTCAAGCTTCACATCATCCAACCTAGAAACTTGAGATGATAGATCTTCAAACCGATGCATGAATGCCACCACTATTTTATCTTTGTTTAATACACAACAAACTTTGGCAAGGATGCGAATCTTGATGTTTCTAAAACATAGTAAGCGCCAAGCATTAAGCTGAGACCAGTTGTGAAAGAGAAAGTGATTTACCTTCTAGTTGTACTGTAGTGACCCTCACTACAGGATAAATTTATCCTAAGGAATAGGCCCGGGGAAGGCTCAAAAGGGAAGAGAGATCAAAGAATAGAGGATCTGCTGAAGAGTTGTCTGAGGAAAAATAGATCGAGTGACAAGCAAATCAGTTGGTCAGTGGACGTACAGGCGTACGCGGTACGCGCAGGACAGCGTAAGTGAACGGACGAGTGTGCGCCCATACGGGGAGTGTCGTAGCCGAGGAGGGTTACGAAGGTGGAAAGGAACCCACTAAAATTAATATTTAAATTCTCAGAAAGTTAGTGGGACTTAAATATTAATTAATTGGCATTAGTGGAATTTTTCGACTAAGTGTCTAATTAACTAAAAAATGGAGGAAGTGGAGGATTTTTTTAATTGGTTTGGGAGAATGTGGGAAGGAATATTCTTTGATTCCTTCGCAACTTATGAGTTGGAAGCATGAGAGAGAGACACCTCATCAGGAGAGGTGTCACCACACTTTGGACAAGTGTGAAGAGGAGTAACGTGGTGGCGACACATACCCACTTGCGTGTGGCTTGAGGAGTTCGCCCACACTCTTTATAAATACCACTCATTTTTCTTACTTGAACGAGAAGAGAGAAACCTTTGCCCAAAGGCTGCTCGAGTGAGAGTAGAAGATATAGAGAGATTTTCTTCTAAGTGTGAGAAGAGAGGTTGTTGCTGCTAAGTCCGCAAGAAGAGGCGTTGAAGCAAGCAAGGGATTGGGTTTGGGAAGCTGAAGCTCTACGAAAATCTGTGAGTTTCAGGGTGCATATCTTCGATCTAGTTTGGTGTGGGGAGACCCAAACTAGAGTCGACTTGCATGTTCATATAGTTGCATTCTTCTTGATTTCTTGTTAGTTTTCTTGAAGTTTTGCATTGTGGTTTATGAATTCTATGGCAGATCATAAACGTTGATGTTGATCCGTTTTTTTTTTATCTATTGCATGTGAGATCTCGCGCTTTTCCTTGTTGTTTATGTGATTGTTAGATCCATAAACTTAAGGAAATGCTTGAGAAGAATTCCATGGTGGATCGCAAATGTTGATGGAGATCCATTGCATGTGAGGTGAATTCCTTGGTGGATCGCAAATGTTGATGAAGATCCATTTGCTTGATCCATTGCATGGAGGTGAATTCCGTGGTGGATCGCAAATGTTGATGGAGATCCATTTGCTTGATCCATTGCATATGAGGTGAATTCCATGGTAGATCGCAAGTGTTGATAGAGATCCATTTTCTTGATCTATTGCATGTGAGGTTTTGTTATTTTTAGAGGTTTATGTGTTCTTTAAGACCATAATCTTAAAACCTTAATTGTTGGATGGTCTTAGTGCGTGGCGTTTGTGACGGGGAGGTCCGAGCAGCCATAAGCGCACTAAGAATGGAGATATGTCCGTCTTTCCCTGTGAAGCCATACAACATGCAACTTGTTACAGTTTGCATGTTGTTGCGAGGAGCTCGGTCTTGGCTCGCTACCTTGATCGATGCTATATACACGACGGTGTATTTAGAGTTTTATTCTGGTTGCATGCCTTTGTGGTTGTAAGGCAGAGATAAAAAGGAAAAGGGATGGAAGACGGCATATCTAGGCCATAGTAAAACTTGTTTAAAAACTTTTCTTTTCATTCAAGTTTTGCATGTTGCATTGATTGCTTGCTTATGATTGTTAGGTTGGCTTACTTCCGCATGCTTTCTCTGATTGCTTAATTGATTTTTGTGTGTGGTGATTGATTCCTTTTGATTTGGGGTGGGATTGGGAATCTAATCTTCTGCAGGGACCCCTAAGACTCACTAAGTAATCTTAGATTACTTGTGATATAATTTTGTCCTGCAAGTAACCATTAGAGGGGAGTTAGAAGGTGTGTTGTAAGATAGGAGCCCGAAGTAGTTTAATTTTGTGCCTTTGTGTAAAAGAAGAAGAATGTATCTTTTTATTAAAACAATTATGTAAAATCTTTTTGGCAGTAGGCCTGGCCACATACGCTATAAATTTTGTTATGTGATATATTATTTTAATTAATAGAAATTCAGTTTTATATTTGAGTGCGAGTTATGGCTGAAGTGAACTAGTCCGGGTTGGCTCAACACTTAGACGTCATTAAGGGTTGCAAAGCCTAAGTGATGTCCAAAGTGGTGGAAATATCATCAATGGACTGGCTAGGGGTCTAAATGGGTTTAGAACCTCGGTCGGATCATTGGCGACTATTTCCAAAATAGCATCCGAGGCTGTTCAACGCATCACCCATCAAGCTGACTAAGACCAGATCTAGCTATTTTGTATCTGAAAACCCACCCATACAGAAAAAACGTTCAACAACTGCTATCCAACTATCAGGCCCGGCGCTGGCCCAGTGTAAGAAGTGCATTTGCACCATGTCCAGCCCAAATTCAATTTTTTATCTTTTAACTTTACCCTAACTATTAAAAAAATTCTGAACAATTTAGTTGTCTTTCTTCTCTCTTTTTCTGCAACCTATCGTTGCTTCTTCAGTTCTATTTTGATTTCAACGAAAATTATGCAACTACAACTATGTACCTCAAAATCTGGTAAATAACTCGAATACCCAGTGGATAAAACTTGTATCTTCCTCCTAATTCTGATTTAGAGCCGTTAGTGATTTCTTCCTACTTAACCTTTCATATTTTCATTGGATAATACAGTTTTTGGGTTTTTCTTTCTCCAATCAAAAACTATTTTTTTTTCTAGAAATTCACCTTGCCTCACTCAATTTTCTGTATCTGTGTCGTTGTTGGTGTGTTAACAACGCCCAAGTGCCCAAGTCGCCCAAGTCGCCCACAAGATCGAGGCTTAGAGGCTCAAAGCTACGGTTAGAACTTTCATCATCAGTTTCACAATTCACAAATCACAATCCGCTAATATTTAATATGACTGCTTGGGTTGAATTACGGTTAACAAAAATGAAACTATTGATAAAACTGCTCAAGATAAATTAAGGCAAAAAAGGAATATTGGAAAAATGTATTAATTAGAATTATTGCAATTATAAAATATCTTGCAAAGCATAATTTGGCATTTCGTGGAACCAAGGATACATTATATCAAAATAGTAATGGCAACTTTTTAGGATTAGTAGAGACGTTAGGATTAGGATTACTAGTGGAAGTATTCATCTTTCATTATCTTAATGGAAGTATTCATCTTTCATTATTTTTGGCATTGATCTTTTGATGAAAGAGCATGTTTTTAGGATTACTAGTGGAAGTATTCATCATCATTATCTTAGTCATAGTATTTAAAATGACTGATTCTCTTAATTTCTTCAAAAATTAAATCAAAAATAATTATGAGAATTAAAGAAGCCAAATATTTTTCTGTGATTTTGGATTGCACTCCTGATGCTAGCCATCAAGAGCAAATGTCAATAATTTTAAGGTGTGTGTCTTTTTCCTCAAATTGTTTTAAAGTAGAAGTGTATTTTGTTGAATTTATTCAAGTAGATGACACAACAGATCAAGGGCTTTTTGAAGTGTTAAAGGATGTATTAAAATCTCTAGATCTTGATATAGATAATGTGAGAGGTCAAGGTTATGACAATGGATCTTATATGAAAGGATACAAACAAGGTGTACAAAAAAGACTTTTGGATTTGAATCCTAGGGCATTTTATACACCATGTGTTTGTCATAGTCTTAATTTGGTTTTGTGTGATATTGGAAATAATTCGGTGAAGGTTAAAGATTTTTTTGGGGTAGTACAACGTTTGTATTCTTTGTTTGCTAATTCTATAAAGAGGTGGGATATTTTGAAAAATAATGTGAAAAGTTTAACTCTTAAGCAATTATCAACAACCCGATGGGAAAGTCGTGTTGAGAGTATTAAAGCTATACGGTTTCAGATTATGGATATAAGAGAGTCTTTATTTGAAGTGGCTGAAAATGATAATGATCCAATGATTCAAAGTGAAGCTGAATCTTTAGCATTGAATGAACTTAGTAGTTTTGAATTTTTGTTATCTACTGTTATTTGGTTTGACATATTGCATGTGGTAAATATAGTTAGCAAAAAATTACAGTCAAAGGATATGCAGATTGATGTTGCAATGACCGAGTAAGTGCCTTAATCTCTTATTTTAAGAAATATAGAGAAGTTGGATTTGTTGAGGCTATGATAAAAGCTAAGGAAATTGCCACTGAAATTGGTATTGAACCTATATTTATTCAAAAAAGAATTATCCGTAGAAAAAGCAATATGATGAAGTTAGTGGTAATGAAACTTTATTATCTGCAGAAGAAACATTTCGAATTCAATATTTTTTGTATCTCATTGATCATGCTATTAGTTCATTTAATAAGAGGTTTGAACAATATCAGTTATATGAAAAGATGTTTGGTTTTTTGTTTGATTCCACTAAACTGAAAATGTGTGATGATGTGAGTTTAATGTCTCATTGTACTTATCTAGAAAACAGTTTGAAAAATGGTGATTTAGTACACATTGTTGGAGAGGAACTTTTTATTGAGCTAAAGTTTCTTAAGGAGCTTTTACCAAATGAAAATATGAAAGCTCGTCATAGAATAAATTTTCTTATACCTTTTGATAGTTTTCCATATACTATAATTGCTTATAGAGTTTTACTAACTATTCCCGTTAGTGTTGCTTCGGCTGAAAGAAGTTTCTCCAAACTGAAATTATTGAAGTCATATTTGAGGACTTCTATGCCACAATACATATTAAATGGACTAGCTTTGATGGCTATTGAGAATGAGTTTTTGGAAGAATTGGATGTTGAAACTTTGATTGAGGATTTTGCTTCAAAACATGTAAAGAGAATGATGTTATTCACTTGAGCAATGTCTGATTTTTCCTTGTATTTTTTTCTGTGAAAACAGTTACATCATAATCTATGAACTAGGATGGAGGATTGGCTACAAACAAATTGTGATGATGATGCACAAAGACTTTTGCACCGGGTGGAGCTGATGTTTACGCCGGCACTGCCAACTATATGCTTCGTCACCCTTGAAGATTGTAAAACCCGCGAACCAAACTGGGGATTTGGGGAAGGGGTGTTGATCGACACCAAGAGGAGTGTCGATCGACACCATCAATTATGTTTCGACCAAATTATTTTAATTCATCGTTTTGATTCGGTCTGGTTCAATTGAAGTGTCAAACCGACGTATTTATAGAGGAAACTCGACCTAGGTCGTGGAAAGAGTTGTCTTGGCCGTTTCTAAAGAGAAAAGAGAGAAGAGAGAGTGTTCTTGAGGGATTTTGGAGATTCTAAGCTAGATTAGTGAGATCTGTTCCTGTGGAGTGGAGATCAGGTGCTAGGAACGAAGGGGAAGCCTTCTAGGGTGCTGGATTCGTCAGTTTGAGTCTGAAACTTCCTGCAAAAGAGGTGAGTGCATGACCATGGCTTATCTAAGTCTGAGAATCCTTTGTTTGCTTGATTTGTTGTGTTTTGTGGTGTTTTTCTTGCTTGTGGAGGTTGTGTTATGTTTCTTATAGGTTCCTGAAGCTTTTGGGTGAGTTTTGGACGGATTGGAGTTGATTAGAAACGGAGATTCGTTGATCGGCTTTGAGCAGAACGTATGTGCGGGGTCGGTGTCGATCGACACCAAGTGGGTGTCGGTCGACACCATTCTGGGCCTAGTGTCGATCGACACCACTTTGGTGTCGGTCGACACCAACTTGTGCGTTGCGTGTGGTTTCCTGGTTGGTTGTGTTTATTTGTTGTTTGTTAAACATTGGATCTCAGTTGCTTGTGTGCATAGCCCAGTAGATGGGAGGATTTCCTCACTAAGTATTTATGATAATACTTACGCATCTCAATTGTTGTTCGTGGTGTGCAGGTTGTGACGTGGAATCAGGGCGATGAGGAGGAGGATGATCTAGGGTCTCGTTTGTGTGTTGTTGGTTATGTTGTTTATGTTGGAACCTTGGTTAGAAGTATGTTAGGTTGTTGGATAGAATGGTTGGGAATATTATTGTATTGATGTTATATCGGTTTTGTACTATTGGTATGTTTCCGCTATGTGTATTGGTTATTGCTGGTTTAATGTTGTATTGTGGTTTAGGTCGGTTTAATTAAATAGTATGGGATGCTTAATTATATATTGTAATTGTTATTATTATTATTTTTTTTAAAAACGGGTCGGGTCGTTTCAGTTCGGGTGACAGCTTGTCCAGTGGGAATGTTGTTATAGGGTGGGGACCAGGGTTCGAGGAACGCCTGGCGCACCAATAACCTACTGGTGGATTGGGATATCCACAGTGACGGGTTAGGATCGATGCCCTGCAGGGCCAGCTTGGGATCCGTTGGAATGGCTAGCGGGAGACTAGCAGGGTCCACATACGGTCCGTTGGGGCGGCTAGCAGAGGGGTAATGAGGTCCACGGAACGGATTTTCATAAAGATAGGCATCTCCAAGTTTTTGAGCAGGTTTAATCAAGTACTCAATCCTAGATCACGACGTGTTGGTTCAAAATACTTTTTTGAGCAGGTTGTATCAAGTACTCCCCCTTGTGTACAATATGCACTCGAAAACACTATCATCCCACTTTCCACCCTCAATATTCAAAAAAAATAAAATAATAATATCATACCAATCAACCAAAATTTTTAGACAATGTATATAAGATTTTTAAAATTAAACAGAATTATTCTACCGAACGTAACCAGGGCCAACCCATAAATTAGCTCCTAATCGATGAATCCCGACAAATTTATCAAATAATCTGAATCTTTGTTGTCCACCCACAAACTTTGCAGTCGACCAAGGAACTTTCAAGTGGACTCTTCCTATTCTTCCCCACTTCCGTTGTTTATTACATCCTTTTATTATTCACAAACATTTTTTTAGAATTCGCCTCGCCTCCATTGTCATTGTCAATTTGATATCTATCAACAAGTTCGTTCTTTAGTTCCCAAATCATACCACAACAAAATCATCATAATTTATTGAACAGAAAATCTTCTTAAATTAATCTTATCAGAATTGTTGATAAAAGCCACTAGAATCACTACTTCCGGTTCAAACGACACAAACGACTTTTTGGTTTCTACTGTTGTTGTTTAGGGTTTAATCTTTCATTGTGTCTTTTATATTATTCATTTTCTATTTTTTAAATGAAAATGACACTTTGTAGTTACGAAATTAAATACATGGTTTAAAGTCTTTTTACAACAAATTAGGACTATTCTAGTAAGTAAAACTTTATATGTGCTAGTCTAGTAATAAACCAAAATATATGCACTAGTTTAGTAATTCTTTCAAAATTAAATATTTCATACCAGCTATATTACTTCTCATAATTTACTAATAAGATTTATTTCTAAATGAAAATAGCTGGTCATAACGCCCCTAAAGGTATAATATCTAATATATATGTTTTTCTATATTTATTATTAATTCAAATTTAATCAAATTTTATTCATAAAGATATTTTTATATTACTAACCGCGCGTTCTAGATATATTAAAATATATTATTATAAGTAAAAAATGAGAGTTAGATAAATTAGTTTTAATAATAAAAATAACTTATATGTATATATATATATATATATTATTTTATATTATATTAAGTAATAAGCTAATGATAATGCACCAACTACACACAAGAATATAAGGTTCTATATATAGATAAACACATTGTAAATTAATAAAAGATTTATTGCCTGTAATTTGGACTTAGTGATAAGAAACCTAATGAGTAGCGAAATCCTTTCGTTGCTATATAAACAGTCTTTGTGCCAACAAACTTGACAAATCATACAAAATAAAAATAAAGATAATGAGGAAATTGAAATTATCTTTGATAGCGAATGAGAGATCAAGAAAAAAGACATTCATGAAGAGGAAGAAAGGGATAACAAAGAAACTTCACGAGTTGACAACTCTTTGTGGTGTCCAATCTTGTGGGGTCATCTACAGTCCGTATCAGTCGGTACCAGAGGTTTGGCCGTCAAAGGAAGGTGCACAAGAGGTGGCTATGAAGTTTATGGAGATGCCGATGGCAACAAGAACCAGAAAGATGATGGATCAAGATACGTATTTGCGGGAGCAGATTACGAAAATAAAAGAGCAAGTAGACAAACTGGCTGTTTAGAATCAGTTAAACGATTTATGTTTGATTGTCTTGAAGGAAAGATGTCGGAGTATCATTATGGTGCAAAAGACCTTCACGATTTGCATTGCTATATCAATCAGCTTACTCAAAGGATGCAAAGTCTTGTAGAAAATGGTGAGTCTTCTTCTTTCCCTCCTCTTTCTATTGGAGTTGCGGATATAAATCCTCCTGTTGTGGCAGATTTTTTTGTTGATCTGAATCAAGAAAACTCATTTAATGATATGATGCTGGCACAAAATGTGGGTTATGCCGGGGGACATGCTATAATTCCTTTCATAGACCACTATAACTATCACCAGCAACCAACTGGTTATCTTGCCATCACCAATAACATGCCTTCCATCACCTCCTCTACCACCTCTACTACCAGTGTTTATGGTTCATACATTAACAATAATTTTTAATTAAAAGAAGCATATTTCTACTGTAGTATTCAGTTGTCTGACTTTATGTGTTTTATTTTCTTCATTTTGAAAAAAAAATATTTGATGTTGTCTTTGTTAATTTTTTTCCAGTTAATTGTTGTTGGCTAAAGGTTCTACCTTAATGCATTTATCTTATTTTGATTATTAAGAAATGAATTTGCCCATCAATTTTAGTTTTATTTGAAAAACTTTAGTTATTTTGAATAAAATTATTAGTTATTTTAGATAATAATTAAACAAAAATATATAATTAAGCAGGTACCACAAAACATGTGGGCAAATTAACTAGAGTTTGTTTTTTCACAAAATATCTTATTCTTATCATCGTATTTGCCAAGAAGAAAAAGGTTCATAAATTATATTTGACATTATGCAAAGATCTAAGTATGAATATTTGGTTATTTGACCTTTGATTTGGATTTTTTTTTTTTTTTNGTTTATGGTTCATACATTAACAATAATTTTTAATTAAAAGAAGCATATTTCTACTGTAGTATTCAGTTGTCTGACTTTATGTGTTTTATTTTCTTCATTTTGAAAAAAAAATATTTGATGTTGTCTTTGTTAATTTTTTTCCAGTTAATTGTTGTTGGCTAAAGGTTCTACCTTAATGCATTTATCTTATTTTGACTATTAAGAAATGAATTTGCGCATCAATTTTAGTTTTATTTGAAAAACTTTAGTTATTTTGAATAAAATTATTAGTTATTTTAAATAATAATTAAACAAAAATATATAATTAAGCAGATACCACAAAACATGTGGGCAAATTAACTAGAGTTTGTTTTTTCACAAAATATCTTATTCTTATCATCGTATTTGCCAAGAAAAAAAAAGGTTCATAAATTATATTTGACATTATGCAAAGATCTAAGTATGAAATATTTGGTTATTTGACCTTTGATTTGGACTTTTTTTTTTTCTGGAGAATTTGCGAGAAAAATTTAACCACCAACAAAATGAGTTTGACTTTTCAGAAAACGATGATATTCAGTGCTAAAATTCGAAATATAAAGAGCATGTTAAGTACCCACATTCGTAGACACATTTCAGTGACCAAAATATCTATTATATTTTTGTGGTTTATCCATTAGAATTCCTTTAAATCTGGTACCAAATTCAGGACAATGATTCAATAAAAGGACCCGATGCGTTTTTTAAAATAATATAATTAAATATTCTATTATATTTAATTACATTCAAAAATAAACCAACAACAAACTAGCATACATCTACTGTTGTTACTCACCAATACTGAGTTACCGATGAATATTCGGCTTGCTATATCTTGGATACTCTGAGAGATTTGGAAGGCACGCAATGCGGTGGTCTTCAATAACAAGATTCAGGATTCTCATTTGCTTATCGCAGGTGCTGTGGCAGATGCAGAGGAATGGTTAAAACAGAACGAGTTGCAGAAGCAAGAGCAAATGTCACTTTTGGGTGGTGAAAGAGTTTGTGTTTTACAGAGGAGATGGACTATACCGGCAGTTGGAACACTTAAATGTAATGTAAACGCTTCATGGGTCGATAGTCAGTTCTATGCGGGGGCAGCTTGGATCCTTAGGAATCACGTTGGGGACGTGTTGTTTCACTCCCGTCACGCTTTTCTACAGACAGTGAATCGAATTGCTGCATAATTGCAATGTATGTTATGGTGTCTAGAGAGTCTGCGGATTTTACAGATTTCCTCGTGTGAAGTCTGGACAGATTGTGGGGCAGTAACACAAGCTATTGAGAGACCGCAGAAATGGCCTAAATATCGTTCAATTCTTCATAAGATTGGTCAAGTAATTGCTCAAATGCAGGTAGTATCAGTTAATTTAGCGTCACCTAAGTCGAACGGAGTGGTGCGGTCGATTGCAAAGAGCATTACACGCAATAGTAGGTTGAATTCGTACTTATCTCTGGGGTCTTGCATGGTTACATGAGCAGATTGCAAGAGACGGTTGTGCTTAATATCGGGTCACTGAGTTTTCATCAGTTATGTAAGGTTTTGGTTTGCTTTCCTTCCCTTTTAAACTTTGTATTGTTGAACCTTTCGTTTTATAGTAATGCAGACGATTAAAAAAAAAAACTAGCATACATAACGGAAAACATACCAAACCAACTTTAATTTATTATAAACTAGGTTATATCCCGCAACATGCGCGGATTATTATATCTATATATATTAAATTATGTTAATTAATTTAATTTTCTTTAACAATCATAAAAAAAAAATATAAATATAAATGTCTTTTGGAAATTTACATTTAAAAAAAATCATACAAATTCAAAATATATAACTAATTTAAATATAATCACACATACATATCTCTTAATTTTCTTTGTTTTTTATTATTTAACTTTGATAATAATTTTCATTAGTTTCTCTGAGGATTTGAGGTTAAAAAAATGATAAAATGAAAATTAACTATAATATTCAAATATTAATTTAATTTGTTCATATAAGCTAACACATAGCCTAAAGTATTAAATGAGAGAAACGAAATTATTCTCTATAAAATCATATGAAGTGCAAGCAAAACTTTAAAGTTTAAAGTACAATTCTCAAAGATTAATTTTACTTTTCAGTCTCTTTTTATATTGCCCTCATTTTAATTTATATTGCTATATTTAGTTATAATTGTTTCTTCTTTGTAGTAAAAGCTAGATACAAAATAGAATATTATATTGTTTTTATATAGAGAAATCCTTTTGAAGTACATATTTGAATTAAATTAATATAGCTTAATGATCTTTATGTAATTATATTTTTAATCAGAAACTAAATATAATGATGAGTATTCTTAAAAAATGTATTACAATTTTTTTAGAGGTATGAGAGAGTTAAGAAAATATGATTTGATATTTCATACTTATATTACAAATTTTTCTTTCCTTAGAAGTTAGAACATTACATATTTTTAAGAATCAAATAAATATATATGAATATGTAAGAAATAATCTAACATCTAAAGTAAAGAAAGAAGTATATTATTAAACTCTTACTATATTTCGTTGAGTTTTCAACCAATCCAAGAACATTAAAAACAAAAAAAACAAAGAAAATATTTAGGATTTGAGATATGATAGAGGAGGATGTGAGAATGATTATTGATAATAAGAAGTGATGGAAGTTACATTTTTCAAAAATTAAATTAGAGGAGTTATAATTATAAATTCTAGGGTACTTAACTGGAAGTGAATGGAGAAAACAAATAGTCAATTCACAATTTATGTAATTTCAGTTACAATTTAGTACTAAAGTGTATATTTAAAGTATGAATTAATGTATATGATTAAATATGTTGTATTTTAGGTTTATTTAAAAATAAATATTATATGTTTAAAAAAATAAATATCAAATAGACCAGTAAGGAGAGAGCAAAATTAGAAAATATTATATAATATAAAAATATAATATTCATTGAGTTTTTAACCAATGCAAGAACATTTAAAAAAAAAAAAAAACAAAAAAATATTTAGGATTTCATATATGATGGAGGAGGATGTGAGAATGATTATTTTTAGGATAAGAAGTGATGGAAGTTACATTTCTCAAAAATTAAATTAAAGGGGTTATAATTATAATTGCTAGGGTAAGTGAATGGAGAAAACGAATAGTCAATTCACAATTTATGTAATTTCTGTTACAATTTAGGACTAAAATGTATATTTAAAGTATGAATTAATGTATATGATTAAATATGTTGTATTTTAGGTTTAATTAAAAATAAATATTATATGTTTAAGAAAATAAACACCAAATGGACCATAAAGGAGAGATGAACTGAAATTAGAAAATATTATATAATATATAATATATAAAATAATTAGGTAAGAAAAAATTAAAAAGAGACCACAAAATAAATTTAAAAGAAAATTACATGACAATATGTCACATGTCACAAAAAAATAAATATGAAAATAACTTATATACTATGGGACACTTGCAAAATTAGACCCCTAACTTGAGTCAATTGCAAGACTAGACTCCTCTTTGTCTCTCTCTAACATTTGCCACTTTCTGCCTACTAAATCCTCTCCCATTCATTGTATTCTCAGAAATGCCATTATTTCTAATTTATTTGAATTTCTTGCGAAAATGTTTATTACATCCATATCCTCGTCTTCTTATCTTAGTTACAGTTGTACCACCGCCATCAATTTTCCAACAACCATGAACAACTAAATTTGAAGCTCTTAATGCTTCAACAACCCGATTAGTGAGCTTAAATACTAATGCTATGGAACTTCTTTTTCTTTCATCTCCTCTCCATTTTAATCGAAAAAACTGAAAGTTTGTTAATCTTGTTATATCTCGTGAACAAGGAAAATTGGCGCTGTGTTTCTTCAGTGGTGACTAAATACGACGTCCTCGGTGCTTGACATTGCGAAACCACCACCGATACGGTTATTTTCTGGTAGATTTCGTGATTTTCTTTGTTTTTTTGTCGAACTTAGACTTCATTTGTTAGTCCAACCATCATAATATCATGTAAAGTCTACTATGTGGTCAGTTTTGCAATTTAAAATTTATCGACTTTCGAGCCCGTAGTCTAAAATTTCAGTCTCCTTAATTTCATTTGAAAACAAAAAAAAATATGATTCAGACTGCATTATAATCTTTCCGTCAGATACTTCGTTTGCAGTCGTGGTTGAAGAAGATACTTCGTTTGCAGTCTACTTGGCAAAAGTCAAACTTGGTCAATTGCAGTACTAACCACGACGAAGTTTACATTTTCTTGTTGAAGGATAGATGAAGTCTACTTGTTAGACATAAGTCTACTGTAAAGTCAATGGGTTGGTCAATTGCAAAAATAATCAGAGTAAAGTCAATGGGTTGGTCAATTGCAAAAATAATCACTGTAAAGTCAATGGGTTGGTTCTAGTAGACTTCGTCCGCTGTCTGCTTTGTTAAATTGTAATTGCAAAAATAGACCACAAAAAATAGACTTCATTTGAAGTTATCTTCATATATTCTAGTTTATATCTACCCGTTGACGTCAACATGAAGTCAGCAGATTTTGAAAACCAAATTATTGCAAATTGGTGAATAATTTTTAAGATTTTCTTGTTGTATTCTTTGATATATGTTATTTACTTGCCTCTAGATGTTTTTGACATGAATCCATATTATACATATGGAGAAATCAAGTTTTTGGTTTTCATAGGCAGTTAGGTCATTAAAGTAGACTAATTTACGAAGCCAAACCGTTGGCGTTATTTGTGAAGTTTGTATATTTGAAATAGTGTTTAATTGAAATTTATAAATTTTTCTTTTTGATTTTGTAGTTCAAAATGTTTTGTATCAGTTATGTACTTGCCTCTGTCTATTATTGTCATGATAATATATTATACTTTTGGATCAATCATGTTTTTGGTTTTGTTAGGCATCTAGGTTATTGATTTAAGACTTCTACGGATAGTCAGCTATGTAATGAGTAATTGACTTGCTGCTTAATCTTTCAGGTAGATGGCGCAAATACCTGTTGTTTACGGAGTATGGGCGACAAGAAATGGGTCCTGGCATTTTGATATGGATGGATGCAAAGGTGGGAGAATTTTTTTTTTGCGACACGGTTGTACATACGCTGAGCTTCTTGAAATGGCTGCAGAAGATTATCTGATTGACAAAGAAACAAAGATGGTTCAGTTATCGTATCCCTTAACAGAGATGATGCTTCAGCAATTGCCCCAAGATACCCCTCCTGTCTATGTCACAAATGATAGATCAATTCAGAACTTGATAGATTTTAGTAGTAGGAATGTTGTTCGCCTTTGCGTCTCTACGCGATGCATGGATGGACAGTCGGTTAAGGGATGTGTTAATGATATAAATAACTCTTGTTCTATTGCCGATGGGGAGCCAACGGATGAATTTGGTGAAGATGTAGATCCAGGTGCCGATGAAGGTGTAGAAGAATGTGAAGAAGCTCTCCATGACACGACAGATGAGAAGCCAAAAGATGTTGATGACATGGATTTCGATTACAGTGAGTACGGGAAATTTGAAGATGAAGATGACGATGAAGATGGAGATCACCCGGATGTAGATGCTGAAGAAGGGAAACCGTTTGTTGGTGGTATTCATGGACAGTTAAATAATCCTTGGATAGACCTACTGAAAGTAGGTCAATGCTTTCCATGCAAACATGATGTCATAACAGAGGTGCGTTTGACCGCTATTATGCTTAAATTCTCTTTCAAAATTAAGAAGTCCACAAAGTCTCGGTTGGTGGCAATATGCTATGTGCCAGGATGCACATGGAGGGTCGTGGCCACTGTGAAGAATGATCTAACCACTTTTTGGATCACCATATATCTGAAGGTGCATACATGTTCTATTGTGGACCCCATAGGTCACCGTAAGCATTGTACCTCCAAATATATTGGGATGCTTTTTGTAGAACGGGTAGGAATAGTATATGGTGTTGTCCCACAACATATCCAAGATTCAATGAGGACAATGTTCAGCATGACATTGGATTACACAACTTCGTACAGGGCTTTACATTATGCCTTGGAATATGTGAGAGGAAACGCCGAATTTGTATATGCGAAGTTGCCTTATTGTCTTAGAAAAATAGAGCAGTCAAACCCGAGAAGTGTCATTGACCTTGTTGTTGATGACGAGCATAGGTTTAAGTACCTTTTCCTATCTTTTGATGCTTCAATCCGTGGTTTCAATTATGTGAGGCGAGTTATTGTGGTTGATGGGACCCATCTCACCGGAAAGTATGAAGGTGTATTGCTAGTCGCTTGTGCACAGGATGGTAACTTTCAGATATTCCGTTGGCTTTTGGAATTGTCGACTCGAAGTGTGATGCTTCATGGGATTGGTTTTTCACAAAATTAAGTGAGTGTATCTCGGATGAATATCCACTGGTAGTAGTTTCGGATAGGTGCAGTTCAATAGCTAAAGCATGTCGCAATGTTATGTCATGGGCAACACGAGGGATATGTTACTACCATCTCTAACAAAACATAATTTCTAATTTTCGTGGGAAGAAACTGATGTACTTGGTGAAAGGGGCAGCATATGCGCATACGTATGATGATTACAACCGCTACATGGCTTCCCTTACTAACGTAAATCCGGCCCTTGCAGCGTACTTGAATGAGGCAGATCCAGCTTGATGGTCTCGGGTTTACTGTCCAGGAGATAGATACAACATCAAAACTAGCAACATTGCGGAATCTATCAACTCCATGCTAAAGAAAGCCAGAGGTTATCCCATCACATATCTCATTGAGTTTATTACAAAAAAGTTAGGTAGGTGGTATTGGAAAAGACGAGAGGATGCACTTAGTCTAACAACCACTTTTAGCCGGGGTGTTGACTTCTTATTGGCTGTAAGGGAGCATTGCGCAGATATGATGACGGTAGAACGCATTGATGGCTGGCATTTCAATGTTAGGGGAGGGCAACATGACTGTTTGGTTGACTTGGAAGCAAAATCTTGTTCATGCGGGGTGTTTGATGTTGAGAAAATGCCATGTTCACATGCAATTAAGGCTGCCAAGTCAAGCGGATGGCATATGTCTACCGTAGTCCAAGCTTACTATAAAAAAGATTATGTCTATGCCTCGTACGCGGCTACCATCATGCTCAATGTCGAGCACAATCCAATTGGGCCAGATATCCGATGTATACCTCCCATACCGAAGTGGAAGCCTAGAAGGCAAAAGAAGTCTCGTTGGCTAACATGGCTAGAACTGTCACGTAAAAATGGGAGCAAGCCGAGGAAGTCTCATAAGCAATATGCTTGTTCACAATGCAGACAGCCTGGACATACTCGACCTCATTGTGTAAGTAACAATCCCACTTGATACATTTTTAACGTTTTGTATATGATCGTCGGTTACACTAACAATTATTTGTATAGGTTGTTGAAGACGGCGAGTAGAAGTTAACTTCATCGTGAAGTCATCTAGAATTTCCCTAGCTATCATTTGTCTCTGTAATTTTCAGGGATTATCCCATGTGTTCAAGCCGACATTATTAAAGACTAGTACGTAACTATCATTTACTCATAAGACCATTTTATTTTATGATACTCCGCTTCTTGAACAACCACAATTAGCTAGAGAATGATGAGCCAAATTTCGGGGTCAGTTTCTCATAGAAATTCGCATATACAAATAACTCGTCCAATCTGCAACTACTGCGGTAGATCAACGATTATTGTGAAATCATGGACAGATGCAAATCCGGGAAGAAATTTCTTCAGATGCACTGTTCAAGGGTTTTCCCATTGGTCAGACGCAGAACCATCACGTGGTTGGCAAAGGCGGAGCTTATTGGATGTGAGGGATGAGATCCGTCGGCATAGAGAAGAAATCAAGGTACTTCAAGAATCTGTAAGAGAAATGAAAGAACATGTTGTTAAAGGTTTGGTGAACTCAGGGGTGGTTAACACATATGAGGAATTAAAAGCTTAGTAGAGAAATGAAAGAACATGTTGTCAGTCTGATGTCTACTAAGCTTTCGATGTACGATGCGTTTCTCTCTACATTCAGTGTACCCTTTCGATATCTCTGCATTCGTTGTACCCTTCGCTATCTCTACATTCGTTGTACCCTTTCGATATCTCTACATTCGTTGTACCCTTTCGATTTATCTACATTCATTGTATCGTTGCCGTCTCAATTTCACCTATAAATATCCTCCCAAATTCTACTCAATCTATTGCATCTCCTTCTTCGATAACAAGAGGATAAGTTGGTTATGAGCTATGGCCGGAGAGATTTCCAGTAAGCGTAAGCGAAACAGTTCCGATTTTGAGTGGGAAGAGGAAGTAATAGATGCCATGAAAGATACTTTTGAGAGGACGAGAGTCGTGGTTGAAAAATAGACGAAGGACCGCTTTAAAGCCATTCTTCGTATGATGAGAGATCACATGAAAAAGAAGGAAGAGGCTACCGCCCTTGTGCATCAAGTGGATCTGATCGACCCTCAACTATCCCAACTGAATCAAATATTGGGTCAACAACTTGTCGACTTCGAGACAGAGCACAATAGGTTAGAGGAGATGAGAGAATTTGCGGAAGCTGATGTCAAACAGTGTGTGGTTCCTCCTCCTATTGATTGGGGCAAACTTCATGTCCGTCTCGACCATTAGTTGCATCACCCAAACTTCTATTTGTATTTTATTTTTGAACTTAATGTATGCATTCTGAATATATATTTCTCTATTTCTATCGGTCAACTCTACATGTCCAATGTGCATCAAGATCCTTTCGAAGTCTCTAAAATAACTTCAGAAATATGTCTACTAGGCTATAGCTGTACGCTATTGTTTAGAGATGACTACAATTAATTAATATTTTAATAACTAACTAATGAGGAACAGACAAGTGTAAAAATAAGCAGAGTCGACAAAAAAAAAAAAGAATCGGTTCTCTCTTCTCTCTCTCTTTTCTGTATTATTTTATTAATATATTAATAAAAATTTAAAATAACACATTCTCCGATAAATTTTATAACTATGTCACATTTTATATTATTTTATGTTGCTTTTCTGGTTCCGACAGCAAGAGTAGAGTATCGGCGGAAGAGCAGATAAAAAAGCACTTTTTTGGATTTTATTGAAACTTTGTAAATGGATTGGCATTAGGTCCGACATCAAAAGGATGAACTACTGTTTTAGTATTGAGATGTTAGGTGAGAGAATTCCACAAAGATATATGGATAGCAGCCTATCATCATAGTTAAACAAAAAATTTAACTACGAGAACAAAAGTTCTACATGTCTATTGAACAACAATATCCATTCGAAGTCTCCAAGTTAACTTCAGAAATATGTCTACTAGGCTTTCACTGTACGCTATTGTTTAGAGAAGACTACAAGTAATTAATATTTTAATAACTAACTAATGAGGAACAGACAAGTGTACGCTATTATTAACGTTTAACGTTTGAAGTTATGTATATGTTACGAAAAACTGACCAAAAAATACCAATATCCCACGTATAACTAGTAGACAACAAGACCAATCATCCTTACACATTAGAGTTTAAAAGGAGGATCACACAAAAAATATCAAGATCCCGCCCATCATCAGAGTTTAATCAGTAGGATCCCATCCACAAAATATAAAGATCCCCCAAACAGAAACAAAACATCAACCCTACATCATCCTAATGAGTCATACATACTTAAAACAAGAGTTTAAGTCTTTCAAACAAAGTTTATAGTTAGTCCCGGATTGGGGGAGGATCATAGAGCCCAAAGTCGTCTATGTAGTTCTCTTCATTTGGTCCACGACATTCAATCTCGTGAAATAAGTCATAAGCCATCTTCTCCCTTATCCGTGTGATGTTTGCGTCGCACAAAGTAGTAGAAAGGCTAACCCAAGAGCATGACATTCTATGTACTTCAAAGTATACACACCACAGTCACCTGGCTTCTTGTTCGGAGGCACTCCCTTTTTGACCCGCTCATGAGTGAACTTCTCGTAAGAATACATATGCTTGTGGTCAGGGCTGGCTAACTCCCGCTGCACGTAGGGAACCAAGAAAACAATAGGCTCGATGGCAGATGCAAGCTCTTCGTCGTTGGTGACACTCGGGATGCTATCCCAGACGACGATGTGTCTCATGGGAATCGAGATCCACATAGCTACCCAGTGCGTCGACTTCACGTTTAAAGGCGTGTATAAGTCGTCCACTTCCAGACCCCATTGCTTGTTAGTCTGAGCATACAGTGGATACTCCCCTGCATGGTAGCTGAAGGCACCGACCGACAATAGTTCCCCAGATCCATTAGCATGTGCCTCAGAATTGACAAAGTCAAGGTACTTCGTTGTCCACAGATGAGTGAACATAGCGTCTAGAAAAGCCAATCTACTCGTTCTAAATATCTGAGGATGCTGCGCGTGTCGATGTCTCAATAGATTTAACCCCGCATCCATGTGCTGGATAACCACATGGATTTAAAACGAAGTTATATAATATTGAAGACCGACTCGAAGTTTTCTAGTATACTTGGAGACGAAGTTTTCTAGTAGTCTTACCGAATCTTGTAGCCAGACTGTTTTTGTCTGCATTTCGTACCACCAAAGACAACATCAGAATTTCTCTGGGACCTTGTTCTTGTACGTCTTGCGGGTGATGAATGGTTTAGATACATATAAGTTACTAGAGTTTCGAAAAATAGAATATTTGAAACATAACATAAAAGTTAGTAGACTTACGGGTCTTTCTTTAAGAAATCAAGGAAAACCTTCTTCAACTCCATGTCTGCTTTATCAAAAGGATTGTACGCTGACGTGACTAATTTATCACCCATGATAGTCTTGGCTGTGTTATCACCAACGAAAGGAGAAAGTTGACTTGACGCCAACCTCTTAACCCTTTCAGCCTTGCCATGTGCCGCAATCCTAGCCGCTTCTTTCCTTGGTTCTTGTTTCTTGGCTCTAGCAGTCAAGTCGGCAGCTGTTGGGATTTCCGTGCGAATATGTACAGGTGGGTCTGACTCAATGTCAGATGATTCAGAGCTGACTTTCTTTGGCACCTTCGTATCCGTACGNAAAAGCCAATCTACTCGTTCTAAATATCTGAGGATGCTGCGCGTGTCGATGTCTCAATAGATTTAACCCCGCATCCATGTGCTGGATAACCACATGGATTTAAAACGAAGTTATATAATATTGAAGACCGACTCGAAGTTTTCTAGTATACTTGGAGACGAAGTTTTCTAGTAGTCTTACCGAATCTTGTAGCCAGACTGTTTTTCTCTGCATTTCGTACCACCAAAGACAACATCAGAATTTCTCTGGGACCTTGTTCTTGTACGTCTTGCGGGTGATGAATGGTTTAGATACATATAAGTTACTAGAGTTTCGAAAAATAGAATATTTGAAACATAACATAAAAGTTAGTAGACTTACGGGTCTTTCTTTAAGAAATCAAGGAAAACCTTCTTCAACTCCATGTCTGCTTTATCAAAAGGATTGTACGCTGACGTGACTAATTTATCACCCATGATAGTCTTGGCTGTGTTATCACCAACGAAAGGAGAAAGTTGACTTGACGCCAACCTCTTAACCCTTTCAGCCTTGCCATGTGCCGCAATCCTAGCCGCTTCTTTCCTTGGTTCTTGTTTCTTGGCTCTAGCAGTCAAGTCGGCAGCTGTTGGGATTTCCGTGCGAATATGTACAGGTGGGTCTGACTCAATGTCAGATGATTCAGAGCTGACTTTCTTTGGCACCTTCGTATCCGTACGAGTAACAGATGGAGATGGTTTCAGGGTCTCAGATTGCCCTGGCTTGTTTTGCAAATTCCGGTTTAAAAGTTACATGGTCATTTATGGAAACAGATAATATTAAAGTAGCCTCATATGTTTAATTTGTCTCAAATAAAACAAACAAAGAAAACACGGATATAGAAGTCTACTTCACATAAGGAAGTCTACTTCACATAAGGAAGACAGTTGTTTTTATGTCTTCGAAGTTGACAACTTCTGGAAGTCTATTTTTTCCTCGCCTTGTACCTAGTATTGTGATTGTGAGAGATCGTAGTAGGAAATTGCAAGTGTTCAGAACTAACCATTTCCGTCTGAGAGTCCTTATGTTCATTTGATACAACCTATTTCGTACCAGTAGCTGCCTGAGAGTCCTTTTGTTCCTTTGATAAAGGATCAGCCTCTTTCGTACCAGTCACATGTCCCTTCATTTTGGTAAGATCCGAAGCCAGGCTTTCAATCTTCCCATTCAACATGTTGAAACCTTCCTTCATCTGATCGAGCAGAGCTGCTCCCCACATGCCGAGCTCATCTTTAATAGAATCCAAGATATTGAACTCAAAGGCAGTTGAAGTACTTGGACAATGCCTCTTCCCACTTGGCTCATCAAATGTACCGGCTCTCTTCTTCTCACTTTTTTCCTCCATCTTCACCTTCGCATTGTTGGATACATAAATACCATCCGTCTGCCACAAACCTCTCCCCCACCTCCATGGACCAAAATACCCATTGAATGCTCTCAAAATGTTATCAATATTCTTATCTGCTTCATCGTCTTCCCAAACAGGACTAATCATGCCACCAATGGTTTTGAAGTGTTTGAAGTTTGTCTATAATTGATATAAAACAGTGTACTAGTTCAAATCTAACACAATAATGATTATCGACTCATCTAATATCGTAGATAAATTATAGACAAATCACAGAGGTGTGTACCTGTTTTAGAATGCCCTCTTTGATATTTTTTTTCTACCGCGAGAACCGCGGTAAGCAAGCAACAATGGACTTGGATTGTTCGCCAACGGTTCCCCAATTGATTTGCCAAAATCAGGCATAGATCCGTATACCCATATTAGAATTCCATACATAATATACCTGTTATAAAATATTTGAATTCCATATATAAACTTTTGATTTAGTTTTGGATTAAGTTGGAAATTTTAAATTGAACGAAATTATGTAAGGTTACATTCGAACCCCCTACCTTTGAATGTCAAGGGAAGCTAAATATCACTGAGCTACATAAGTTTTTCATATTATCATAACGAATATATAATAACAATGGTGGCCCATCATCTTCTTCTCCCTAACCCATTGTGGAGATGTGGCGGAACGTGTCGAGCGTAGCTGCCCAATTGAAGATGGCGAAGTCATAATGAGCGAAGAGAATGGTGACGGAGCTTCGAACGGAAGAACCTGAGGAGAGTTTGTGGAGTTAGGGTTTCGTGGTGACTGGTGAGGGAGATTGTTCTCAAGGAAGTTGTCGAAATTGGAGTGATTGGAAGATCGAGAGAGAGTAAGAGTCGGAGGAATTGAGGTCTCCGGGAATTTGGGAGGAGGTTTAGGTATTCGGCAAATCTCCGGTGACGGCGGAGTAATCGGCGTCGGGAGAAGACTGGACTTTGAGATGAGATTGATAACGTTCTTCTTGTTCCATCGCCTTACTCTCTGTTTTTTCAAACAAATCGGAAAACAAAATTAAGTCCCAACCTTTAACGGTTTTGGATTCAATTAAACCCTTGAAAATCTAGAACCAGAAACGCTTCTGGTGAAGAAGATGGAAGAAGATGGACCGTCATTGTTACATATATATATATATATATATTCGTTGTATTTATTAAAAGTTTATGTAGCTCAGTGATATCTAACATCCATATGTACGTCAAAGGTGAAGGGTTCGACGGTAGCTTTAGCCAGTTTGTTTCAGTTTTAATTATTCAACTTAATACAAAACGACGTCGTTTTGTTATTTCTGGACACGTGGAATCTCCGTCATAGTGACTTAACAGAAAAACTGTTATTTCTGGACACTTGGAATCCCCGTCATAGTGACTTAACAGTAAGACTAACAGAGTTATTCATTAAACACGTTTATGTATCTTTAGGCACAAAATCAAAAGTTCATGTATGCAATTCAAATATTTTAAAATTGCATGTATGTTTAAGCACAGTCAATAGTATGATATATAAATTTAACATATGGTAAATGTGCATGTATGCAAAATCCGTTTTTCTCCGTATCTGCAGAGCTTCGACAAATCCGTCTATGGTGTAACTCTGTTTGTTTAAGTCCTTCTCCTTAACAGACAGAATCAAGTTCTTGAAAGCAACTCTTCCCCAGGGATAATCAAGAAATGCAGCTAAATCCATGACTAGCCTAGCCATATTTAGACGGGTGGGTGTTGATGGTTTCCTAGCTTCTATAAACCCAGCATAGATAGCTAAATAACCCAACCTAATACGCTCTATTCTATCCCAATCATTTGAGTTCTTACATGTTGCAACCAGTTGCTCAATACTTGGACCACTGTCTAAATTGACTCCAAGCTTCTCCCAAACATCTCGTCTAAGTCCAGTGATGGCTTCAAACTCATTCAAAGAAAATCGTAAAGGGTTAGATCCAACCAGACTCCAGATCTCGTACTTTTTGTTGCAGACTATCTGAAAGGTGAGCATATGGTGAACTAGTCTGGAAGCCCATTCAAATTCGAGCTTGTAGAACTGTAACAAGACACCCAGTCGAGATTGATAAATCTCGTCCCATTCATCCGGCTCGAGAGCTTTGTACAGTTCATCAAACAGCTTTGTATCGTTGCTGTAATAGCCGATGCTTTTTATTGGAAGCGGCTCATCACCTTTCGTGTAAAACCTCTGAGGAAATTCTGGTTTTCTCTCCTCGTCCATTCTGCAAGATAAGATTTGGTTTGGCGGGGAAATTAAAAAACAAGAGATTGAGAAAGAGGAAGACAAATCCAATAAGTCTATGCGTCAAATTGAAAAAGAAGGCTACTATCGAATTGCAAAAGAAGTCAACCTTCGGTTTGATCGAAGAGGACAACGACGGCAAAGACGCGACGAAGATGAAGATAAAGCGGTTGGGTTGAAGAATACAGAGTTCGTCGAGATCTGGTACAAATAAGTTAAACAAAGTAAGTAAACTGACAATCCGAAAGATAGAGATTTAGGTTTAACATGAACAAAAAATGGGAAAATCAACCATTAGTGATAAGCGATATAGATAAGCGGAAGGATAAGCGGAAGAGATAAGCGGAAGGGAATCGTTTTCTAGTTCCTTATAAGGAAGAATTAGAGATAACTATCCTATGTTATCTCGCTTTTTTAAGTTGTATAAAATTACAATAATTATAATAATCCCGGTTTTATATAACCAAAATCGTTTTATTAGAAACAGTACCAGAAAATTAGGAAGAAATTAGAAAAGACCGGTTAAAACCGGTTCACGCTTATCGATAAATTAAATATATAAATATTACCGCCAACTAACGTCAAATCAATTTATACCTGGTAATGATTATGTTGACGACTTCTCTGGCAGACTTCTTCACGGGAAACTGGACCGTCTGCAAATCCATCAAATCAAATTAATTTTTGTACTATTATGCTGAAGACTTATCAAGTAGACTTCTTTCTGGGGAAACTAAAACATACTTTAAAGTGAAAATCCATCAAATCAAATTAATTTTTGTACTATTATGATGAAGACTTATCAAGTAGACTTCTTTCTGGGGAAACTAAAACATACTTTAAACTGCAAATCCATCAAATCAAAATAATTAATACATCGTTAACGACGATGAACGAGTTTCTATGGTACAGGGACAAAAGTTGCATGTATATAGAATTCTACACTTTTAAGTATAAAGTGATATGATATAGAAACTTTCTAAGAGTTACACAGACGTGAATGATAGATGATTATACACTTATATGATGAAGTGAAGTGATATAGAGAAAGTTTCAATTACCCAACCGTGATCAGTCTCCAATTAAGTGTGGATGATTTATATTGACCGATACAAGTATATTGACCAATCACCAATTTTCCGTCGTGAAGATGAACTACGTACTATTTTTTTTAAAGAGAAAAGAAATGATTTATAGATAACTTTTTTGGTTGCAGTTTTAAAATAATCAAAAGGCCCCGTGCTGGTTTATATATACAAGACGAAACTGTTACAATTAACAGTTACATAATTAATAATGCAAACCGTCGTGTCGTAAATCATTAACGAGTAGACTTCGTCCACTGACTTCTTAATGTAAACGGGGGAAGTCTACTAAATAGGTCATCTAATGAAGTCAACGATATCGTCCAAATATTACAGAAACTGAAGCAAGTTCACAGATTACAGATATAAATACGCCATTCAAACAAACGGCCACGATAAAGAGAGGTTCACAAATTTTAATTGAAAGATCTACGAAGCAAAGGAGATTAATACAACAATAATGAGTATACCGACGATTAAGACATTCTCGACCACCGCGCGTACATGACGGACTGACAGACTAATTCCTTCATTTGATCTTTCACCTTGTCTAGCTCCTGCTGAACCCATAGCATTTCATCATTTTCCTGGATGGCTGTAATAGAATCCCTTTGGTCAGCAAGTCCACCTCTCATTGCTTGAAGTTCTTGCATAATAGCCTCATCCCACCATTTCATAATATGGTCCTCTCCATCCTATATCGTACCATAGAAATAAATATACCATAAGAATATTATCTATACTCAAATAATAATTATACCAAACGAATAAACCATCATACAATCTAACAACCTCATGGTTATTACATCCAAAGAAAATCCTTCTAGGATTGTCAGTTGTGGTGGAACATTTCATAACGGTTTCCCTTCCGCAGAAACATTTGTCAGGAATTCCAACTGTCAGGCCAAGAAAGTTTACTTCGGGTGGACCTTCACTCCATACTTGCAAAGAACTAGAAGATGGCTGAGTGTAGCTGTGTAACCCCATATCGGAGTGCAAAATGAACAAAAAACTATGAGAACATATATATTTTCGAAGAAAATTAGCTAAAGCGTTACAAAAGCAAATAGCCGACGATAAATGATGAGAATACTTATCTGAGATGTCCTTGAGTTTCGAAGACGATAAATGATGAGGATAGAATCTGAATTTTCGAGAGCAACAATATCGGAATTTTAGAGAGAGAAATTATGGAGAGAGAGAAAGCACATACAAACTAGGGTTTTCTTACAGAAAGAAGTATTTATATGGTTACTGAATCCGGTTAGGTTAAAATCAAGGAATCGGTACGCATTCGGTTAGGTTCAGCTATCGGTTTGGTTATATTGTCTGTAAAATTAAAATAATATAATCTTAATAGTTGATGGCATTACAAAGTCAATCACCAATAGTCTACAGAGAAGTCTACTTAAGCAAACCTTAAATCAAATAATTTTAACCTAATCAGCCTTTCCTCCCTTAATTTGACTAGTTTATATGTAAATTTATTTTATTTCAATGCAGAAAGTCTATGTGGTTATTATTTGGTCAATAGGTTTACCAAATTATTTTTTATAATTTTTAAAATTAAAATATAAACTATAATTAACGAGTAGACATATCTTTATGTCTACTCGTTGACGTCAATCGAAGTCTCCCTTAAATGTATCTATTGCAGACTTCTTCCGGGTTACATCTATCATTTGGGCTTCTGTTTTTTATTTGGTCGTAAGGGAGTCAACTGTAATTTTACCACCCTTAGTGGTTATGTTTCCCGAAAATCGAATATGGGGTCTACGATTTCATTCAAATGCAAATAAAGGTACAAAAAATGCAATTGAATAATAATCAAAAATAGAAGAGTATGTTTCTCATATTTTTAAATTAGAAAGATGAAACAGAAAAATACTTATTTAATATTTGACAGGAAAATACACGAACTTTTTCCGTTGCCAGAAAAATACTTAACCTATTTTATAGGTGATAAAAAAATACATGAACTATCACGATTTTCCAATTTTCCACATATCATTGTTACGATTTTAACGATGTTTACATAATCTTTTTATAAACGAAATATTGATTTAATAGTTCCGTTGTTGATCAACGAAACACCATGCAAACGAAGGTGGGATTGATTAGGGTTTCTAGCGGTAATTGAATAGATAAGAAGGGAGGGGTGGGGAAGAGAGAGAGGCGAGAAAGATGAGAAGACGGAACTGTGAGATGCTTGATATGTGTATATTTTAAACTCTTTCATCATGCATTTCCCATTCATTCTGTTCTCTTAACTCATTGTTTTGCATTGTTTTTGGTCTCTTTTGCATAATATGCATATCTAGGTAGTCTTTGCATTGGTCTTGCATGAATCTTGCATATTAGAGTTGTTTCAGGTGTTTTAGGAGATGTCCAAACCATAAAAAGTAAACAAGGAGCAGGAAAGCAGTCCAGCGACTCGATCAACACTACCCAGCGACCCAACCTTCCACGTCTTTGATCGAGTCGAGTGAAGATTTTACTTTTGAATTCAGCTTTCAATGTCATCATCAAAGTTATAGGGAATTGAGTCATATTTCCAATGCCTTTTACTTCAAGCAAATCGGAGTCGTGGTTCATGAGTTATCGACGTTTTAGTGGACGCACATACGATCTGAATTCCGACTCGACCTGCACGCAAAGGAGAGCTCCCACTCGATCGGATGTTAGCAGCGACTCGACCAAGACGTCCCGGGGAGGNGGGGGGGCTGCTGAGCACCCTCAAGATGCGACTCGATCAGCAGCTCTCAGATGACACGTCTCAAGCTGCCACTCGATCAACGTTCTCAAGCGGCCACTCGATCAACAATCTCAAGCCACCATTCGATCAAGCTTCCTGGACTCCGACTCGATCGACACTCCCACGATGCGACTCGATCGACGCTCTTAAACCGACCTCCTGGTTTTATTCTGAAGACGCGTCCGAGAAGGGTTCCCGAACCGACGTTCTATATTGTCGTTTTACGTTCTATATTATCTTTTATTCTCTTTTTGTTCTTAAGGTTCTACCTAGCCACCTAAAATGTTTGAGACTTTGTATCCAGATATCTTTTAATCCGTTTAGTGTTTGCATTGGATTTCTTCTGCAAAGTTGTTCATCTCATTCTTGTCTATCTTATTATACTTTGTTCAATATTTTCTCGATTTGTGTCTTTGGTGATGATTTCCGGATCTGAGTAGTGCTAGGGTTCTTGGGGATGGGATAGACTAGGTGGAGGATCTTAGGATGTAGTGTGTTTAAGCTTTGATTTTTATGATTCCCTTCTGGACTAGTGTTAGAAATGCTAGTTTCTCTCTGATCAATTGGAACTAGGTCTTAGACATTTCCGCACCCAAAAGGTGTTCGATGAAATGTCTGACCAACTAGTGCCAGAGACTTACGTTCCTAGCCTAAGAGATTAGTTATCTAGGATTTTTGTTGACGCGAATGAACTTGTTTGTCATGCTACGCTAGATCATGTTTCTCTAGCGAGAGCTAGGTTTGGAAGTGGTTGAGTCTGAGTAGCTTCTGTCAAGAGATTGGATTAGCTAAATCGTGATGTTCATTGTTTAGGGATAGTTTGCTTGTGGCATGTTAAACACTCTATAGACTAGGATACTCCACCGACATCAATTACCCCCATCCTTAAGACTTCTTTCTTTCTGATTTTTATTGTATTCCTGGGACTGTTTTGATTCTTGTTGTTTAGTTCATGCTTAGACTCGTTTTTGTTTCCATTCATTTTCGCTTCTTGTCATACATCCTCGTTTCTAGTTCTAGAACATATTTCCGTTTTGCATTTTGATCATTCTAGGACTGTTAGATAAAAACACTCTTATTGAATTGGCTTAACTTGTGATTTCTTGATTGCATCTTAATTGTTAGTAAAGTTTCCCAACTGGATTGACACCTTAAGTATTACAACTGCATAAGGTTAATTGAACCTGCTAGGATAGACACACAAAAATCTTAGTATCAATTTGGCGCCGTTGCCATTTGGGATTCGTTTTGCTACATTTAAGATTTCAAGTTTTGCAAGATTAAGTTCTGTTACACTTATCACTCTGAGTACTGACTTGTTTTGGTTGTCTGCTTGTTTGTTTTGCATCTCAGGAACCTGTTGATTGCGACCTTGCATGAACACCAGATCAAGAGGGCATCAGAATCTCCTTCCTGCTATCGACGACATGAATCGGTTACAAAGACCACGACAAGTTCGTCACCTCACTGACCATCCCGCACCAATCTCTATGGAACAACCGAATGGACTAAATCCGGGACCACGAAACATTGGTGCTGGGGATGCACCGAACACTCATACTCAGCGTGCTGGAATCGTCCCTCCCGCCGTGCAGGACAACAATTTTGAAATCAAGAGTGGTATGATCTCCATGATCCAAGGAAACAAGTTTCACGGGTTGCCTATGGAGGATCCACTCGACCACTTGGACGAGTTCGACCGTCTGTGTAGTCTCACCAAGATCAACGGCGTGAGTCAGGATGGTTACAAGTTGTGCCTCTTCCCATTCTCCCTGGGAGACAAAGCTCATTAGTGGGAGAAAAACCTTCCCAAGAGATCAATCACCACCTGGGATGGTTGCAAGAAAGCATTCTTGGCCAAGTTCTTCTCCAACTCCAGAACAGCACGTCTAAGGAATGAGATTTCTAACTTTACTCAGAAAAGCTCTGAATCATTCTGTGAAGCCTGGGAGCGTTTCAAGGGTTACCACAGNGGATGATATACTGTTTCTATATAGAAGGGAGCATCGTTTGAGCTGAGTATGCTATTAGTGATGCTACTAGAGCTTTGTGTTTATCTGGTNCGAGTCATTGCTAAACACTCTATACCGTGGTGTACTTCCAAAAATTCCCATGCTGCTTGACACTGCTTCTAACGGTAATTTCCTCAACAAATACGTTGATGAAGGATGGGAACTGGTTGAGAATCTCGCCCAGTCTGATGGCAACTTCAATGAAGACTATGACCGCACAGTTCGCGGCGACGCTGGGTCTGAGGAGAAGTACAAGAGGGACCTTAAGAATGTCAATGACAAGCTTGACCGCCTCTTGCTAAGTCAGCAGCAGCATGTCCATTTCGTAGCTGAGGATGACCCTTTCCAAGTTCAAGATGGGGAGGGTGAGCAGTCTGAGGAGATCAACTACGTCCAGAATCAGGGTGGTTACAACAAGGGCTACAAACACTATAAGATGAACCCTAATTTGCCTTACCGGAGCAACAACGTTGCAAATCCACAGGATCAGGTGTACCAGGACGTGTTGTTACTTCTAATCCGCCTACGCAAGGCGCTGACTCATACAGAGTAGTAAAACGATCTAGTAAAGACAAAGCTCGTGGCAAGAAGCCAGTGAAACAGAGGGATGAGGGTAGTGATTATGAGATGGAGCAGGCTCGCGAGAGTGCATCATCAAGGAAATCTGTCAAGAAGAAGTCTAAATCGAAGCTATCTGCCCAGGAGTAATATGATTTGTTTCAGCAACATGAATTTATGGGAACACGATATCCCCACAATCAAACCATGAAGGACCTCGGTATAGCAGAAGATGTTAAATATCTTTTCGGCGAATGCAGCCTTAGCAGACTTATGAACACGCCGAAAAACGCTTACAGAGAGGAAACCATACAACTTCTAAGCTCCTTGCAAATTCACCTGTTTGCAGACGCGCCTGAGATGGAGTCGGATGGCAATTTAGGCTATTTCACGTTTATGATACATGGTCGGACTTACAGCCTTACTNCGTTGTCTGCTTGTTTGTTTTGCATCTCAGGAACCTGTTGATTGCGACCTTGCATGAACACCAGATCAAGAGGGCATCAGAATCTCCTTCCTGCTATCGACGACATGAATCGGTTACAAAGACCACGACAAGTTCGTCACCTCACTGACCATCCCGCACCAATCTCTATGGAACAACCGAATGGACTAAATCCGGGACCACGAAACATTGGTGCTGGGGATGCACCGAACACTCATACTCAGCGTGCTGGAATCGTCCCTCCCGCCGTGCAGGACAACAATTTTGAAATCAAGAGTGGTATGATCTCCATGATCCAAGGAAACAAGTTTCACGGGTTGCCTANTTTTGGATTCACTAGTGGGACTGGCACTACAGCGGAAATCGACAGAGAAGAGGCATCGTCATTATGGGCTTCGATTAGCACTGAGTAGTGCTTCAACGCCTCAAGGTCGAAAGGGACGCTAATAAGAAGCCCAATGTTGAGATACTTCCACAGGGCTATTTTGAACGTTTTCTACGCGAAGGAAATCATTGGCCTTGTCACCAAGGCAGAGCTTGACATGTTGGATTTGGCACTCAAGGACCCGCTAAAGAAGACTACAGAGGGTGTTATGCTTAGAGGTGACGCATCAGACACATCGTTCGCTTTCTTCCTGTTGAACCATCTGCAGACTTACAAGACATGGGTGGTGAGACTGAACAAAACTCATTCACCCGGAGTTATGTGTATGGNCAGGATGGTTACAAGTTGTGCCTCTTCCCATTCTCCCTGGGAGACAAAGCTCATTAGTGGGAGAAAAACCTTCCCAAGAGATCAATCACCACCTGGGATGGTTGCAAGAAAGCATTCTTGGCCAAGTTCTTCTCCAACTCCAGAACAGCACGTCTAAGGAATGANATCCCTCTCCCTTCGGACTCGTTTCCTCCGCGCTGGATGGATATGTACCACCTGAAACAGATTCACACTTTAGACTGGGAAAACAAGCATGGAAAGTTTGTCTACAAATTCGTTCACCCAGAGGTGGAAGAAGCAAGGATCCTTCTTCCTTGTGCGAGTCTAACAACGATCCTGAATGGTGAGAACATTGAGTTTATCCCTGATAGAAGCGTTTTGTATGTTGAGGAAGAAGATCAGCGAATGGAGATCTCTGCAGAAGAAGACAACCCGATGGAGGAGGATTCAGAAGACTATCGCCCTGAGAGGTATCACTTTGACGAGTACACAGCACCGAGACTAGAAGGGGTGTTAGGGAGGCTCATGAACGTCTCAAAAAGCTTTAGAAATGGGGCAAGGCGAGGGACAAGACACTCAGTAGTTTCAAGAAAACTTTTATGAACTTCATGAGTAAATTTGGTTGTTCGACATCCACCGCCGCCATCCAAATGCCTTCCCAAGATGTCATGCCAGTACAGGGACGCTCGTCTACACGTCTTGAGCCAACTCGTCGGGCACAACCATCTCCAGCACGCCGGTCTGCTTACACACCACGAACGCAGCAACCCTCTCCACCTCGAGCACAACATTCCTCTCATGAGCCCCGGGGGAGAGCGAGAAAGTAGTCCAGCTGAGCATCACCAAGGCGGTCCTTCTGAGAACTTACCTGAACCAGTGGTTGAACAGCAGAACGAGTCTCAGATCGAATACCAGACGAGGCCAGCGACTGAGCAACAGAATGAGCCTCAAGGTGACCATCCACATACGGAGGATGTTGTGCTATTATCGGATCATGGTGAGTCTCGCGTCGATGACATGTAGTGCGATGGACAACAAAACGTTCATCCGAACACGCAAGTGATTGATGAGCAAGTCGACCAACCAGCTGAGGCCACTCCTGCGGACCCTGAACAAGGCGAAGGAAAAAGTCATTACCCTGATCCTCCTTGGGCAAGCACTGACTCCTTCTTCTACTACTGAGGTACTCCAACGTTTCCTTTGTATGTACCATTTCATTCATGCATTGTTTGTGTTGTGATTCTCAAATCCTTCTACAAATTTTTCTTACACAGGAGACTGTGTAATTTAAGTTTGGAGGAGGGTTTGAGATGATGAATCTGATGACGTTTTTTGTGATTCTTATTTCAAATTTTTGCATCATATCATGTTTGAGTATGCATTCATCTATTTGCATTGAAAAACCATAGAAATTTGAATATTTTTCGAAAATTTTCACAATAAAAAAGAGTGTTCATGTAGTTTGCATTCTCATATTAGGATTGAGTCTAATGTTATTCATATAGGGCTGTTGCATTTAGCATAGGGGTTGATGATGATTGTAACCTTGTTAGCATGATGAATTCAATAGGATTGTAACTTTAAATGTAAGACTGAACCAGGCTTTGAATTCTCGAAATTGCATTCTAGTCTTGATTGAAGAATGTTTTGAATTGACATCATTCCCTATCTATATGAACCTAATCCTGACTTGCAATTATCCTGTTATGCATTGAAGTTGAACTCATGGATACTATATACATACTTGGATTATCTTTCTCCTTTTTACTACCCTTGTTAATCCAAGTAGCTGATTCCCATCTTTGGAACAGTTTCCCGCACCCTTAACCAACCATTCTTTCAAGTCAATTGTATTCTTAAGTGTGAGGCCTTTTCCGAGTTGAGCTTGTTAGAAAGTGTTAGGTTTTAGCCGACAAGAGTAGGATCCTGTGTAGTTCTAGTTCGCATTTTCCGGACTAGTAGGACTAGGTGAGAACTCGATTTTTGGTTTTGGGATTGGATTTGTGCTTAAAAGAGAAAGAAAAACGGTAAAGAGTCTCTAGGAGGGGAATGTGTTTTCAAGTTTTACAAGTCTAGTAACGAATGTGGGTTGTGCAATGTAAAAGTGTTATTGGTTCTGTGCATAGAAAGAAAAATTTAGACAAACAAAACGCTAAAGAAGTCTAGCGTTCTAAGAAGAACCATAGTTATAAAAAAGTTTCCCATCCGCTAGATTGATATGAAATAACCTCCTCCTAAAGCTAAGTAAAAAGAATGAGAGAATGGGTTTAAAAAGAGAGACCAATGAAGGGTAGAGATAGGACCAACTTCTGGGTGAGAAAGTTAGAGCTAAGTTTCCTTGGGACCTTTGGGTAAACGGGACACTGCTCTTGTATGTATCAGTTTGTTTCAACATTTAGCCTTCTGTTAAGCTCAACTCATTTTTGCGAGAGAACCCTGTTCTATATTGTTAAAACCACTTGCAGAGGAGACCATTTTTGTCTCTACCCTTTCACCCCAACCAAATGAGTTTGATGACATTGCATAGCTTGATTCATGGTTCTTTGTTAATGAAAGTTAAAGGGAATGATAGAAATTATAGCATATGTAGATTAAGGTTCAAAATCATTTCATGTTGTGATGAGCTTGTCTAAAGTTTTTAAATAGAGTTCCTTCACCATGCATAATAGAACTAAAAACAAGGACCTTGATTCTAACTACTCTATTCAGCATGTTTTAGGTTCTGAGACCCCATCTTCAAACCTCTCTTCCTTACTTTGTTCTTGATTGTTTGCTTGAGGGCAAGCAAAGAGTAAGTTTGGAGGAGTTGATATGTGTATATTTTACATTCTTTCATCATGCATTTCCCATTCATTCTGTTCTCTTAACTCATTGTTTTGCATTGTTTTTGGTCTCTTTTGCATAATATGCATATCTAGGTAGTCTTTGCATTGGTATTGCATGCATCTTACATATTGGAGTTGTTTCAGGTGTTTTAGGAGATGTTCAAACCATCAAAAGCAAATAAGGAGCAGGAAAGCAGTCTAGCGACTCGATCGACACTGCCCAGCGATCCAACCTTCCATGTCTTTGATCGAGCCGAGTGAAGATTTTTGTTGGGGATTCAGCTTTCGACGTCTTCATTAAAGTTGTAAGGAATTGAGTCGTCTTTCCAATGCCGTTTATTTCAAGCCAATCGGAGTCGTGGTTCATGAGTTATCGACGTTTTAGTGGACACACATACGATCTGAATTCCGACTCGACCTACACGCAAAAGAGAGCTCCCACTCGATTGGATGTTAGCAGCGACTCGACCAAGACGTCCCGGGGGGGGGGGGCTCCTGAGCACCCTCAAGACGCGACTCGATCAGCAGCTCTCAGACGACACGTCTCAAGCTGCCACTTGATCGACGTTCTCAAGCGGCCACTCGATCAACGATCTCAAGTCACCATTCGATCAAGCTTCCTGGACTCCGACTCGATCGACACTCCCACAATGCGACTCGGTCGACGCTCTTAAAACGACGTCCTAGTTCTATTCTGAAGACGCGTCCGAGAAGGGTTCCCGAACCGACGTTCTATATTGTCGTTTTACGTTTTAGAAATTTCCATGTTTTACTATAAATATATTTTGTTAAGTTTTTACTGAGATATCTCATCTTTTATTCTCGTTTTGTTCTTAAGGTTCTACCTAGCCACCTAAAACGTTTGAGACTTTGTATCCAGATATCTTTTAATCCGTTTAGTTTTTGCATTGGATTTCTTCTGCAAAGTTGTTCATCTCATTCTTGTCTATCTTATTATGCTTTGTTCAATATTTTCTCGATTTGTGTCTTTGGTGATGATTTCCGGATCTGAGTAGTGCTAGGGTTCTTGGGGATGGGATAGACTAGGTGGAGGATCTTAGGATGTAGTGTGTTTAAGCTTTGATTGTTATGATTCCCTTCTGGACTAGTGTTAGAAATGCTAGTTTCTCTCTGATCAATTGGAACTAGGTCTTAGACATTTCCGCACCCAAAAGGTGTTCGATGAAATGTCTGACCAACTAGTGCCAGAGACTTACGTTCCTAGCCTAAGAGATTAGTTGTCTAGGAAATTTGTTGAGGTGAATGAATTTGTTTGTCATGCCACGCTAGATCATGTTTCTCTAGCGAGAGCTAGGTTTGGAAGTGGTTGAGTCTGAGTAGGTTCTGTCAAGAGATTTGATTAGCTAAATCGTGATGTTCATTGTTTAGGGATAGTTTGCTTGTGGCACGTTAAACACTCTATAGACTAGGATACTCCACCGACATCAATTACCCCCATCCTTAGGACTTCTTTCTTTCTGATTTTTATAGTATTCCTGGGACTGTTTTGATTCTTGTTGTTTAGTTCATGCTTAGACTCGTTTTTGTTTCCATTCATTTTTGCTTCTTGTCATACATCCTCGTTTCTACTTCTAGAACATATTTCCGTTTTGCATTCTGATCATTCTAGGACTGTTAGATAAAAACACTCTTATTGAATTGGCTTAACTTGTGATTTCTTGATTCCATCTTAATTGTTAGTAAAGTTTCCCAACTAGATTGACACCGTAAGTATTACAACTGCATAAAGTTAATTAAACCTGCTAGGATAGACACACAAAAATCTTAGTATCAATGTTGTCGGTTTTGCTTTGGGAAGTCGAGATATTTCTATGGCCCATTAACCATTTACATCATGATAATTAGCTTAAGGTGTAGATCAGTGGGGCGCAGAAGGGCACAGAGTGAGATGACTTGGGTTGATTTAGTGGAGGAGTTCAACCGCAAGTATTTACCTCGAGAGGCACTAGACCGTATGGAGGTGCAATTTCTGTAGTTATTTTAGGGGACTCGGTCGGCTTGTGAGCTCGATGTGGACTTCAGTTGACTTCTAGTGTATGAGGGCCGAGCAATGGAGTCTGAAGAGTCTCAGGTTAGGAGGTTCATTATGGTGCTTCGTGATGACTTGGGGGTTTATTGCAGAAGGCGGAGTTACGCCACAAAAGCGGAGTTGGTAAAGACCGCAGCTGAGATCGAGGAGGACATCCGGGAACATCCCGTGATGGTCATTCCAGCGGTTTAGCTGAGAAGGGCTCTACATCATGGAGCAACTGGCAAGGGCGACAAGCCTACGGAGGGAACCAAGAGGAAGTGGGAGGCTACGCACAGGCCGTGGGTGCGGGATGCTTCTGACGCGTTAGCTTAGATCACAAGGTGGTGAGCTGTCCACAAAGGAGTGGTTCAACGACAGCTCAAACAACAGCTTAAGTGTGTTACCATTGCAAGAAGCATGGGCACATCAAGCCTAAGTGCCCCAAGTTGCAGTAAATGGCTATGGCAGCGGTGCAACATGGACTGTAGTCGGGAGTGCAGCCGATGGCACATATTGAACAGGCGTCGCGGGTGTACACGAGTGTGGAGATGTGTGGAACTAGTGCTGACGCGATCATAGGTATAACTTCGAAGACTAAGACATAGTGAATTCCAATATTCAGATTTCTTCAAATGTTTGGCATAAAGTGTTATGTTTCTTAGCACATGAGATTTGTGTAGGGATCTTATTAGTGGTTGGGTTTAGGTCTCACGTCATGTTTGATTCTGGAGCAACCCATTGCTTCATTACCCTGGAGTGCGCCGAGAGCGCCAATATCAGAGGAGATCCCGGAGATTGAACAGGAGTTGTCATAGTTGCGGGAGGTGAGTTTCTGAATGTCCTTAGACGAATGATGGGTGTGGATATTAAGATTGTGGGGGAGTTAAGGCCAGTGGATTTGATTATCAGTCCCGTTGAGTATGATTTTATCCTAGGGATGGATTATCCTCGGGGTAGAGTGGTGTTTGAGCATCCAAAAGGGAAGTTTGTATTTGAGGTAGTGAGACCGACTTCGGAAAGTCTCGTGATATCGGCCATGCAGGCTGGGAAGATAATCGAGAAGGGGCGTGAGACCTATCTAGTTACAATCTTGATGTTGGAGTCAGTGGGATAGTCTACGGTTGGCGGTATTAAGGTTTTTGAGGAGTTTGAGGATGTGTTCTATTCGTTGCAGGAGTTACCACCATCTCGGGCTAATCCTTTCACGATTGAAGTGGAACCAGAGACTATGTTGTTATCCAAGGCGCCTTAATGGATGGCTCCAATAGAGATGGTAGAGCTAAAGAAGCAGTTGGAGGATTTTTTGAGCAAGGATTCATTCATCCTAGATTTTCACCGTGAGGAGCGCCGTTATTGTCTGTTAAGAAGAAGGAAAGGAGTTTCCGCTTGTGCATTGATTATCATGATCTGAACCGGGTCACTGTGAAGAACAAGTACCCTCTTTCCAGGATCGATGAGTTGTTGGATCAACTGAGAGGTGCTACTTGTTTCTCCAAGATTGATCTGGTGTCGGGATATCTCCATATTCTGATAGTTGAGGCAAATGTGAGGAAAACTGTTTTCAGGACGAGGTATGGGCAATATGAGTTCTTGGTGATGCCTTTTGGGTTGACTAACGCACCAGCAGTGTTCATGAGATTGATAAACATTGTGTTACAAGAGTTTTTGGACGTGTCTGTTATCATCTTCATTGATGATATTCTGGTGTACTCTAAGAGTCTTGACGAGCATATAGTACACTTGAGAGAAGTGTTAGGGAAGCTGCTAGATCGAAAGTTGTATGCCAAGTTGAGCAAGTGCAGTTTCTGGCAGAGGGAGATGGGTTTTCTGGGTCACATTGTGTTTGTAGAGGGAGTTTTTGTGGATCCATAGAAGATTCAGGCCATCATGGATTAGCCTACATTGTTGAATGCCACAGAGAACAGGAGTTTCCTTGTTCTGGCGGGTTACTACAAGAGATTCGTGAAGGGTTTCACAAGCAAGGCACGAACGATGACTAAGTTGACATGGAAGGATGTTTTGTTTGTTTGGTCACGGGAGTGTGATGAGGGTTTTGCAAGCTTGAAGTAGATGTCTACTACTACGCCAGTGTTGGCATTGCTAGAGCAGGGTGAGCCCTATGTGGTTTTTATAGACGCTTCCAGAGTTGGATTGGAGTACATGTGTATTGATGCAACATGGGAAGGTTATTGCCTACACTTCGCGGCAGTTTCGGAACCATGAGGACAAATATCCTACTCATGACTTTGACATGGCTGTTGTAGTTTTCTCCCTGATGATTTGGCGGTCTTATCTTTATGGTGGGAAGGTAAAGGTGTTTACATATCATAAAAGCCTGAAGTAAATTTTCATCAGCCTGAGCTGAGTTTGAGGCAGAGGGAGTGGATGAGGTTGGTGGCAGATTATGATCTAGAGATAGCTTACCACCTTGGTAAGGCTAACTCGGTTGCAAATGCGCTGAGTCAGAAGCGGGCGGCTTCGGCTCAGGAGCAAGATATTGAGACTTGGATGCGAGAGATTAGTGTATTGAGGTTGTCTGCTGTCTCTCAGGAGTTGTTGGGTTTGGAGGCGGCTGATCAAAGCACATATTCTGAGTAGAGTGCAGTTGACTCAGGAGAAGGATGTGGGGCTGGTAAATGCCTCTAGAGATGTTGATTCAGAGTATCAGGTCTCTGCCAATGGTATCATTCTTGTGTACGGTCGGATTTGTGTGGCCAAAGATGAGGAGTTAAGGCAGGAGATCATGAGGGAGACTCATGTGAGCATGTTCTCTATTCATCCTGAAACGACTAAGATGTATCGTGACCTCAAATGATCACTAGGTTATGATGAAGAAGGATATAGCTAGTTGGGTCGCAAAGTGCGATGTCTTCCAGTGTCTTGGACCTTTGATGCGCTTTGGGTCATTGTGGACTGGTTGACTAAATCGGTCACATTTTATGGCCATTAAGAAGATAGATGGAGCAACGGTTTTGGCTAAGAAGTATGTGAGGAAGATAGTCAGATTGCACGGGGTGCCGGCGAGTATCGTGTCTGATAGGGATTCCAAGTTCACTTTGGTGTTTTGGAGGGTGTTTCAGGTAGAGATGGGCACATAGGTGCATATGAGTTCAGCCTATCATCCTAAGATAGATTGTCAGTCGGATAGGATAACCCAGACTTTGGAGGATTTGCTGAGGATGTGTGTGTTGGACTGGGGTGGCCACTGGATGGATCACCTGAGGTTGGTAGAGTTTGCTTACAACAACAGCTACCAGGCGAGTATCGGGATGCCTCCTAATGAGGCATTGTACGGGAAGCCATGTCATACACTCCTATGCTGGACTCAGGTTGAGGAGAGGAGCATATATGGTGCATGTTTTGTTTAGGGGTCCTCGGAGAAGATTCGAGTTCTGAAGCTGAAATTAAAAGAGACTCGGGATCAACAGAAGAGTTATGCCGATAAGAGGAGGAGAGATTTTGAGTATCAGGTTGGTGATAGAGTTGCATCAAGATGGCCAGATTGTAGGGTCCGAACAAGTCATTATCATAGACTAAGCTGAGCCTAAGGTACATGGATCCGTTCATAGTGATTGAGCGGGTGGGACCGGTAGCATATAGGCTAGAGTTGCCTGATGTTATATGTGTGTTCCACAAAGTCTTCAATGTGTCGATGCTACAGAAGTGTCTTCGAAAGGATGATCAGTTGTTGGCTAAGATTCTCGAGGATCTTCAGCCCAACATTACTTTAGAGGCGAGACCAGTAAGGTTTCTCGAGAGGAGATTCAAAGAACTTTGGAGGAAGAAGGTTCCATTGATGATGTGGAAGAACAGACTTGGGAGCCAGATGCAAGGATGAAGGCAAGGTTCAAGAAGTGGTTCGAGAAGTAGGCCCTAGATTGAGCTTGTCTAGTCTGGTCCCAGATGTCAATGTGGATGTTGGTGCGGTGAAGTCCGTGGCTGGAGCGGAATGGAGTATTCCAGCACATCTCTCTTGATATTTGGTCGCTTAGGGGTGGTTGGTAGTGCGACTAAGTGCCAAGATGAGGTGGTGTTTGGGATACGTGATTATGTGAAGCTTGTTTTCCTGGAAGTAAGGTTTCTAAAAGTTGAAAGTTTTCAAATTTGGAAAGTTCTTAAAATGGAAATTCTCATGTGAGTTAGAATTTGTCCATTTGTAGTTGTTGTGGGCCTTGGTGGTGAGTATAAGGCTTTTGTGGCGGACTTTAGAGTCAAAGTCTAACCCTTGGGACGGTCTTTGGAGACATTGTGTGGCCTTTGTGGCCGACTTTTTAGCCAATTGTGTGCCTTTGTGGCGGGCTGTCTAGCCAATGTTGCCTGCTTAGGTCATCCTTCAAGATGTGTGGTATTCGTGATGGTCTTTCGGGATGTGTGGTTTTCGTGACAGTCCTTCAGGATGTTTCGCCTTAGTGGCGGTCCTTCGTGATGTGTGGTCTTCGTGACGGTCTTTCGGGATGCTTGTCCTTGGTGAGTTCCTTGTATGTAAAAAGCCTTTTTTACTTAAAATTTGTTAAGCAATATACATGTAGAAGACTTTTTTTTTTGTAAGTGCACTTTTATGATATTGGTTGCCAAATCAATTCTTTTAATTCTCTTCACATGTAAGGCCATATATCCTGAAACTAGGGTGTTACAATTCACCCCCACTAACAGACCGCAACATCCTCATTGCACACCAAGACCGTCACCCTTGACGGTGTGAGCCCTCTTAACTCCATATTCGTCTAGGTTCGGCTCTGCTACCACTTGCAGCTCCCCGACCGCCACCTTTCTCAATGGACTCCACGTCCTTTCTAACGTGAGCACACCCTTATCCGACGACTGGTTTGTTACTTTCAGGAGGCTTTAAAGATTTTTTTATCGACCCTACAAATCACACATGATTTTTCCATGTATTTTGTTCTCACTGAATTATTCCGGCAATCACTTTCCTGAAGGTCATCCATCTTGAAACTATTCCAGCATAAACACGCTTAATAGTGTAGTTCTCTCGGGATTGTTGACTAAAAGCTAATTGCACTTTGGTGACATAGATGACTTAATCAATTCTTTTAAACCTCTCCGCATGTACCACCATATCTCCTCAAACCGAGGTGTTACACTTCCAGCCGCACCAAACACGACCAAGACTTAAACATCAGCCAAACCATGCCCCAAACATCAAAATAACATGCACACAATAGAAAAATCAACCACACAATCACATAAAGAGAGGTCTAATCGCTTATATTAGTTATGGTAATGCACTCACCTCTAAAACACAAAGTGTCTAACAAAGAGAACAACACATACAGCCACATCAGCTTCTTAAGTGTCACCACACACTCAGATCTCCTTCTCTACAAATCTCTCAAGAACAGGCACATAAAACTCTCTTTTCAATCACATAAACTCTCATGAAACTTTCTCTCTTCTCTTTCACAAAGGAGGAAGAAAAAGAGGCTCCTAAAACTCTAAATTGTTGAGACTACCCTCTTAAAACAAGTCTTAAGGTTTCCTTTCAACCACAACAAACCAGAGAAACATAAATCAAACCGTAACCCAAATCAGCTTATGGTGGCAAGCGATACCACCTACCACCTACGGTGTCGATTGGCACCTCCAACCAAAAACCAGTTCGCAGACGCTGCATTTTTTCTTCTCCTTTCTTTTGTTAACTAGTCACTTTTAATATATTCGATTTTTATTTGAACAAATTAGCAACAAAAACACAAGCAACTGAGAAACCAATGTTTAACAAACAGAAAACAAACACAAACAAACCAGGAAAACCAGTATCAGCCGTCTGCTGAAAAGGTTGGTGTCGACTGACACTCCTCCCTGGTGTTGATAGACACCGACTCCGAAGACACGATCTGCTCGAAGCCGAAAGTCGCATAACCGCTTTCCAAATCCTCCAAATCGTCTGAAACTCACTACAAACTCATGGAAACCAACAACCAACCACAAAAACACAAGAAAACAACACAAACAGCCACAAAACAAGCAAAACAAAGGATTCTCAGACTTAGATCAGCCATGGTCATACACTCACCTCTTTTGTAGAAAGTGTCTGACCCAAAACCAACGAATCCAACCCTTAGAAGTCTTCTCCTTTGTTCCTAGCACAAGATCTCCACTCCACAGGGACAGATCTCACCAAAATAGCTTAGAATCTCTTCAAAAAGCCTCCATCTCTCAAGAACAGTCTCTCTTCTCTCTTTTCTCTCTAACTTTTCCTTGTAGCAGCTAAAAGTGTTATCCCCAAAACCCTCAGGTCGATTTCGCACTTATAAACCTCGGTTTGGGATTCCATTTAAACCAAACCGTGCCAAAAAGACAGTTAAAACGATTTCATCGAACCTGAAATTGTTGGTTTCGACCGACACCACCCTTGGTGTTGATCGACACCCATCCCAAAAACCCATTAATTGGTTTGCGGATGTTACACTGTCGCACCAAACACGACCAAGACTCCAACATCAGCCAAACCATGCCCTAAACATCAAAATTACAGGCACACAAGAGTAAAATCAACCACACAATCATTTAAAGAGAGATCTAATCGCTTATATTAGTTATGGTAGTGCACTCACCTCTAAAACACAAAGAGAACGACACATACAGCCACATCAGCCCCTTAACCCTCACCACACTCAGATCTCCTTCTCCACAAATCTCTCAAGAACAGGCACGTAAAACTCTCTTTTTGATCATATAACTCTCAAGAAACTTTTTCTCTTCTCCTTCACAAAGGAGGAAGAAAAAGAGTCTCCAAAAACCCTAAACTTTTTAGACTCCCCTCTTAAACCAAGTTCTAAGGTTTTCTTTCAACCATACCAAACCGGAGAAAGATAAATCAAACCGTAACCCAAATCAGTTTATGGTGGCAAGCGATACCACCTACGGTGTCGATTGGCACCCCTAACCAAAAACCAGTTCGCAGACGCTGCACTTTTTCTTCTCCATTCTTTTGTTAACTAGTCACTTTTAATATCTTCGATTTTTTTTGAACATATTAGCAACCAAAACACAAGCGAATATTATTGACAACAAAATAGAAACCGTTAGTATAAATGTAATACAAGTACTCGACCTAGTTAAATTTTTGTAAGAAAAATCATATAATATATAAATAGTGAAAACATAAAAAGAAAAATTAAGAAATCAGATAAACGTTTTAAAATATATAACCACACTATATCAAATTTGCTTTAGACCTCATACATTCTAGGACTGGCCAAGTGTATGAACCTTAAACCTACTAATGTGTAATTTGTTCTATAGATTGACGCAAGTATTTATTGTCATATTGGATTGTGATAAATTTTGAAGGTTTTCCAAGTCTAAAATACAAAGGTTAACTTTGTGGGTAAATCTGATTTTTTATGATAGATTTCTAAACAATATTTAATGCTCTCGTTTGGAAGATTTACATACTACTATTTATTGGCATCTTGGAAATTTAAAGTTTTGGAAAGATTTCCAAGTCTAAATAGAAAAGGTTGAATTGGTGGGAAAATCTTATTATTTTAAATAGATTTATATTTTCTAAATACTAATTAATTTTTTCTCTAAAGATTTACATAAGTATTTATTGTCACATTGAATTTTAATGGATTTCTAAATATTAGTCTATATCAACAGGTTGAATTTTAAAATCATTATGAATTATCAAGTTTTTATAAATCTTATATACATTTCCAGATTAATTAACATATACAAAAAATACCCTCTTAAGATGATTTAATTTTTAATTTATTTTTGAACAACTTTTAAATATATTTAAAGATATGTAAGGTATTTGCGTGTAGGTAATTATTAGTAGTGAAATTAACCCCGAAATAATATATTCCCTCTGTTTGATTGGATTTTTAAGGCACCCAATTAAAAATAATGATGGTCACGGATAAGAAAAAATTTATTAAAATTAGCCCTATTACGCATGTTAATACTCAAACTTTTGCATATCAAGGAAAATTAATAGTTGATAAAGTGGGTAATAACTATATTTTAACAGGAAAAAAAACTTATTTAGACTCCTTGATAGCAAACTAGAAAAGAAAAAAAAAAGTATAATAATATAAATAAAAGTAAAAAAAATTAACCATAATTGAATAGTAAATTTACTTCTATAGATATAAATATTTCTTTCCATTCAGTTACTACCAATTATGATATCTTTTACAAGGTATGGTATAGATTTGTATATGTTTGAATTGTGATAAAATTTCTTTGAATTGTGATAAAATTTCTTCTTTTTTTTTTTAACTCAAACAATCAGATTATATATATATAAGGAGCACTAGTCCCTTCAAAAATTATAACAAATATCAAAATAATAATAATAATAATAATAATAATAATAATAATAATGACGAAAAAGAAAGTGAAAATGGCTTTTATTGAAAATGAGACAGCAAGAAAATCAACTTTCAAGAAAAGAAAAAGAGGTATTCTGAAGAAAGCTCATGAGTTGGCAACACTATGTGACGTCCCCATCTGTGTTATCGTCAACAGTGCGTACGAGTCGAACCCGGAGGTGTGGCCATCGAGAGAGGAGGCTGACAAGGTTGTGTCCCAATGGAGGATGATGTCGGTGATGGACCAGACCATTAAGATGGTGAACCAAGAGTCCTTTCTCCAACAAAGGATCACCAAAGCCACCGAGTCTTGGAGGAAGGCGCGGAGAGAGAACAAAGAGCTGGAGATGAAAAACATCATGTTTGATTGTCTTAGTGGCAAAACTTTGGTTTCTCGTCTCCCGAAAAGTGATCTTCGAGATTTCGGTTCTGTCATTGAACAACATCTCAAAGATGTTAATCGTAGGATGGAGATTCTGAAGAGGAATGATGATGAATCATCTTCGTCCCTTGTTCCTATTGATGCCGCTACAATATCAAGTGGCATGCCTATGATTGAGATGGGTTCTTCATCATCAAGTGTCATGCCTATGATTGAGATGGGTTCTTCATCTGTTGGATTTCATGAAAAGATTCTAGATCAAATTCAGAATACTTTGAATATGAAGAACACCAATAAGGATTTGGATCTGAATAAGAAACAGTGGTGATCAGAATTTGATCATATCTTAAGTTTTCGTTATTTAAATTTTCAAGAAACCTTTATATTTGAGTTCTCTTTGTTTTAGTTACATGTTTGGGTTGGTCCTGACATCTTGTTGTATTTTGTCATGAATGAAATTTCATTTTCTCTAGTTAATGAAAATTTTCCCTTGATGTTATCTTTCTATCGAAGCTATGTATTAAACTTTACCCATAAAAATTATCGAGTCCAATGGTAAGTCTTTAATGCACAAGACACCATCACACCAGGGATCGAGTCCCGCTCTCCACAATGTAGGAATTAGACTAATGGGCCGGCCTGTTGTGGCCCAATAGTTGACAAAAAAAANATCGAAGTTGGATAAATTCCTACATCAAATAAGTACTTAAAACATGTTTATCAGTGAATCTAACAATCAAGAGCTAGGGTTATGAGAGACAATTTTATTAATCCCCAACTTTTGGTTGTTTTCTTGAATGTTTCATTAATTTAATTAAGGAAATATAATCTTCAAAACTATAAAATAATTTTAAAAATCGTCAATATGGTTGAATATGATTTTGTTGAACCAGAGAAAATTAAAGTCAAATTTAAAACTTTCTTAAAGGTTTACTAACACTAAAACTAGTTTGGCTAAATTAACGTAGATAGGAACTAATCTCACCAAAAAAATAAAAATATTACAAATTCTCTTGGCGATTAAAAAGTAAGATTGACCGAAACACGTAAATCGAGATTTTTACAAATTTTTACTATGTTTTTTAATAAAAAAATTATTTATATTTTTTTACTAAATTAACGTAAATAGGAACTAATCTCGCAAAAAACCAAGAAATTACATATTTTCTTGGCAATTTAAAAAGCAAGAATGACCAAAACACGTAAATCAAGATTTTTCCAATTTTTCACCATTTTTTCATATAGAAAAATTATTATATTTTTTGATTACTATAAAAATTATGATTTTCTTAATTTGTACAAAAATTTCTTAATTTTTGAATTATTTAGATCACTTATGAGAATATATTTTTTTGGGTGTTTTTGATGATATTTTGATCTACAACAGTAGGTTGGAAGCCATACTCAACACCCCACTGTGTTACAAATCTTCTATCACCACCAGCATTTTCCCAACAACAAGAAGTGTCTATTTGACCAATGTCAGGTGGAGCATCTGGGCCATATTATTTTTGCTGATGGAGTTGCCACAGACCCTTCCAAAACAGCAGCAAGGTTCTGAGGGGCTCACTAAAGTTTGAGCCCCTATTCTAATCTTTCCAAACTTTGCAAAAACTTTTTGTGGTTGAATCAGATGCTTCAGATTTTGGCTTAAGTGAAATTCTAATGAATGACCACGTGCCTCTCGGATTCTTTAGCCACGGGTTGACAGCCAAGGAGCAGTTAAAACCATTCTGTGAAAGGTAGCTAATGACCATCGTCTTGTATGATTAAAAGTGGTGACACTGTTCATTGGGCAGGCGATTTTTGGTCCACATAGACTAAAAGAGTTTAAAGTTTCTTTTGGAACAGAGGGAAGTATCACTGGATTTCCAAAACTGGTTGACAAAAACTTTTGGGTTACACATTTGATATTGTTTACAAACCTAGATTAGACAACACGATAGCTGATGGGTTTTCCAAGATAGTGCAAGAGGCTGATCAGGTGTGTATGTCCTTGTTGGCCATATCTACTCCTTCAGAACTCCAAGATATTTACAAAGAAATTAAGAAGGATGAGGAGCTACCAACTATTACTGCCTAGGTTCAGTCTGCTGCTAATGCAAAACCTGATTTTTGAGTAAAAGCAAACAAGCTCTAGTTTAAAAACGTTAGACATATCTAAATCCTCTACCTTTATTCCACTTATCATTTATGAGTGCCATGATGGTAAATTGGGTGGACACTCGTGGGTCCTCAAGTGCTAAGCACATTTAGGAATCTTTTCATTGGACGGTTTACTCCATGATGTTGAGAGATTTGTGGCTGAATGCCATATCTACCAAACAAATAAACAGTCCACACTATCTCCATTTGTTCTTCTCCAACATCTACCCATTCCTAGTGGTGGTTGATTACCGCTTATGTAGCTCAATGATTATTGCAAGAGGTTGTATGTTGATGTTCATATATTTTACCTTGTTTTCCCTTAGTTTATTCACAACTTTTGCATCTTTTGCTATCCATTTAGGTCATTATTGTGTAGCTTTAGGACTAATCATGCATTAGAGTGTAGTTGCATTGCATTTGCATCTTTTTATGCATAAACAGGTGATTTTGGAGCTTAAGGAGCATGGAAGCAATGCTGAGGAGAAGTGAAGCTGTCCTGAGGAGAAAACAAGAGAGTTAAGGCTGTAGAATCAAGGTCCGGAGTCCAACTCGACCGCACCACTCGACCACCACTCGACCGTGTGCTGAGAAGGACTCGACCGAGTGGAGAATGCACGAGAGAAGCCAGCTCGACCAGCCACTCGACCGAGCACTGGTCGAGTTGACCGAGCCGTTGACTACTTTGACTTTTTGTATTTTTAGGGCTTCCACCTCATCTCCTATATAAAGCCCTTGTACCTGCAGCCACCAAAGAGTCCAGCTTTTTAGAGAGTCTAAAACCTAGTTTTTACCTTTTTTAGATATTATTCCTTTTGCACTTTTTTTTTTTTTTAGATTTTGTACTTGTTTGAGAGAGAAAGACTAGATTCTTATATTTTGTTTGTTTCATAACTTTCAAAGTATTAAGATTTCGAGTTTTATTCCTTCATCAATATTGTAGATCTCTGTTTCATCTTTCTAATGATGCAAGTTTCATTATTTTCTGGGTTTTTGACATATTTCACCATGTGTTCTTGTGAGTAGTTTGTTTAGGACCTTGAGGATGGGTTAGGCTGGGTTGATCTTGTGGTTTGTTTGATTTGGTCAAGCTTGATTGTTGTAGATCTCTTCTAGGCTAGATGATCTTAATGCTGATCCTATATCTGAGAAGGTAGGGTTTGATTTCAAGCATCTTAGCATCACACCAATGTCTAAGGAGCATAGATAAGGCTAGATCTAGAGCTTACCATTAGGCTTGCTAAGAGATTAGAAGTCTTGTTTGGTTTGAGATGTATTGCTTAATGCCTGCTTGTGTAGATTCTTTTCTTTGTGAGAACAAGTCTAGAAATGCATAGGTTTGATTGTTTCTTGCCATGAGAGTGGATTAAACATGTCTTAGAATAGTATGTCTAGAGATCAGCTCAATGTTTGCTTGAGATTTGTTGACCAAGTTAGATAACCACAATGATTAGCTCAGCCCATGAATCCCTCCTCAAGGCCTTCTTTGTTTATTGAAATCTTAGTCTAAATATCATTGCTTGCTTGTTGTTTGATTAGTTTTAGCATTGCTCTGTTTTTCTTGTGTTGCTCTGTTTTCACGTTTAAGTCTAGCTCGACCACGTACTCGACCTACACTCGGTCGAGTGCTGCTCGAGTTCATCCCCAGAACTTGTGTTTTTGATTTGTGATTGTCTTGTTTCATTCCTGTTTCATTTCCATTGCATTCACGTAGTTTCCTGTTCATTACTTGTCTTGCATTAGTTCATTAGCATAGTGTCTATCTCTGTTCTAGTTTCATTATAGCTTTAATTTGTCTGTTCTGTTTGCATTTAGTATCTTGTTCTAGTTGTTTTTACTTTCTGCATTTCATATCTCATTTTAGGATTGTTAGTGACAAACAATCTTTACAATTGGCTTGACTTAGACTCATATGCACATCTTAATTGTTCACAATCACTCAGATAGGATTGACACCTCTTATACTGCAACTGCATAAGGGGAATTGAAACACCCTGACTTCTATTCATTCCATACATCATCATTCCATACATCATTCATTCATACACCACAAAGAAAGTCAGTTTCAATTTGGCGCCGTTGCCCATTTGAGTGTGTTTTGTGACATTTAGGATCATTATTAGTCTAAGATTAAGTTCGTTTAAACACTTGTGAAGTTACTGAACTCGAATCTTCCTTTGCTTGGCTGTTTTGTGTTTCAGGTACCCACTCGACCACCTACTCGACCACCACTCGACCGAGCTGTGATCGAGCACTTGATCGAGCCAGAAGCCGGATCCAATTAGCCATTACTTCCCAGTCGACTCGACCACCCACTCGAGCCTGCGCTCGACCGTGTACCTGTTCGAGTCTGTAGTAGAGTTTGTTGATGCACACAAGGTCAAAAGGCAAAGATAGTCTTCAACAGCCTATTGACAACATCCACAGGCTACAAAAGGGTTTGAGACATAAGCAAGGAAGAGTAGTTCAACAACAACAAGGTCAAGACATCATGGAGCAACAAGCTATCCATGAGCAAAGACCAAGGCACATTGGTGCAGGAGATGCACCCAATACCCACAACCAAAGGGCTGGAATTGTGCCACCTTCAGTAGCAAACAATAACTTTGAGATCAAGAGTGGATTGATCTCAATGATACAAGCAAACAAGTTTCATGGGTTGCCAATGGAGGATCCACTAGATCACCTTGATGAGTTTGACAGAATATGTGGCCTCACAAAGATCAATGGAGTGAGTGAAGATGGATTCAAATTAAGGCTCTTCCCATTTTCTCTTGGAGACAAAGCTCACCTTTGGGAGAAGACTCTACCTACTGGAGCTATCACCACATGGGATGCATGCAAGAAAGCTTTTCTGGCCAAGTTCTTCTCCAATGCAAGGACTGCTAGGCTGAGGAATGAGATTTCTGGGTTTACTCAAAGGAATAATGAGAGCTTTTGTGAAGCTTGGGAGAGGTTTAAAGGATTCCAAACTCAGTGTCCTCACCATGGCTTCAGCAATGAGTCACTTCTAAGCACCTTGTATAGAGGAGTGCTTCCCAAGATAAGAATGCTTCTTGACACAGCCTCTAATGGCAACTTCCTCAACAAGAATGTGGAAGAAGGATGGGAATTAGTTGAGAATCTTGCTCAATCTGATGGAAATTATAATGAGGACTATGATAGGACCATAAGGAGCTCCTCAACTGATCAAGAGGACAAGTATAAGAAGGATTTGAAGATGGTCAATGAGAAGCTTGACAAGATCCTCCTCAGCCAATCCAAGTCCATTCACTTCATTGGTGAAGAGGAAGCTCCAGTTCAAGAGGGGGAGCCTGAATTTGCTGAGTTGTGCTACATGCAAAACCAGGGAGGATTCAAAGGCTACAACCAAGGAGGTTTCAAGAACAACAATCTCTCTTATAGGAGCACCAATGTGGCCAACCCTCAAGACCAAGTCTATCCACCTCAACAACCTCAACAGCAACAAAACTACATCCCCAAGCAACAACACCAAGTGTTCCAGCCCCAATTGTGTCCCCCACCAGGGTTTCAGACTAACCAAGGCCAGGAACAAGACTTAAGAGCAATGATGCAACAGTTGTTGATTGGGCAAACACAAGGCAAGATTGAGGAAGCCAAACAGTTTGCTGAGTTGAATCAAAGGCTCACATCACAGTACAATGATCTGAACATGAAGTTTGAAGGTCTCAACTCCAGAATGAAGTATATGGAGAGTAACATTGCCTCTACTTCAGCTCCTAAACCCAACCAACTCCCTGGAAAAGCTGTTCAAAATCCAAGGGAGTTCACTGCAAAAGCCATTCATATCTCTGATGAGGAAGTCACTGAGGACAGTGAAGTCCAAGTTTGGGGGAATTCATTAGTTACTGAAGCCCCAAGTGACGTTTCTGCAAAGCAACCGGAGTCCGTTATTGCACTCGACCAAGTACTCGAACAGCCACTCGACC
>NC_025692.1:11616529-11619324 GCF_000633955.1 Camelina sativa | reverse complement strand
GGGGAATTGAAACACCCTGACTTCTATTCATTCCATACATCATCATTTCATACATCATTCATTCGTACACCACAAAGAAAGTCAGTTTCATATGTTCAGTGGGTTTCCTGCCTACATTGTCTCTGACAGGGACAAAACCTTCTTAAGCCATTTTTGGAAGGATTATGTTCAAGAAAACATGCACAAAAGTCAACTACAGTACATCCATCCACCCACATATATATTGCCAAGCAGAAGTTTCGAATCTCATCTTTGAGACTTATGATACTAAGATTTTACTCTATCCTAGCATGTTCAATTAACTTTATGCAGTTTTAGTACAGAAGGTGTCAATCCAAATGGGATGATGCTAATCACTTAAGATGCAATTAAGCAGTCACAAGTTAAGCTAGATTCAAAGAAAATTTGTTTGTCTAACAACCTAGAGTAAACTGAATGCAAAAACAGAAATAGACAACAAAACATATGCTAACATGCATAAGTAAAAGGAGAAACGAGTTGGAACATAAACTATAGAACAAGAGCAAGAAAATCTCAAATCTCAAATAACAATTAGAACGATAGAGGTCATAAGGATGAGAGTAATTGATGTAGGCAGAGTCACTTAGTATATAGAGTGTTTAACAAACCACAATCAAGCTATTCCTAGACAATGAACATCACAACTTAGCTAATTCAATCTCTTGATAGAAGCTACACAGACTCAATCACTTCCAAACCTAACTCTTGTCAGAGAAACATAATCAAGCAGGCATTACAAACAAGTTCATTCATGTCAAAAAAACACCCTAGACATCTAATCAATTAGACTATGAATGCAACTCTTTTGCCTTGTGGGTGTGGAAAATGCCTAAGTTCTAATCCCATATGAACAGTAAGAGAATCCTAATCCAAAAGAGAAACATTCAAATCTAAACTTAAACACCCTATATATTAAGATTCTCCACCTAATCTATCCCATCCTCAAGAACACTAACACGACTCAAACCCATAAATCATCATCACCAAGAAACACAAACCCAGAAAACATTAAAACAAGCATGATTAGATAGATAATAATCTAAGTAACAAGATTGATTAAAGAAACAAGCTCAAATTCTAAATAGATTAGGAGAAATTTGGAATACAAACTCAGAAAATGTTTTGGTGGCTACTCATAAACTCTAAGATAAAAGTAGTGTCCTTTGGGTAAAGACATAATAGTGTATTTATAGAAAAAGTTGAAAATCCTAAACCACAAAATGACAAAATAGATAAACGATACAGGAATCAGGTTGGTTGAGTCGCATGTCGTCCTCTTCCAGTTGGGCTTTGCGTTCGTCCTTGGATCCTCCATACTTGGTCTGACAGAGTGGGAGGTTGTCTCTTCCAGCCATAGCGGTTGAGTTGCATGGTTGGAGATGGTGTGGTAGAGTCGCAAGGTTGGAGACATTGAGGGTGCGCTCGAGTCGGAGAACGTCTTGATATTTTGTGTTTTTGTTGGATTTTAAGACTTGGTTTTGCCTTGTTTTGTTGGATAATCTTTCTAGGTTGTTTTAGGGGCATTTACATCTAGTAGTTTGTTTCTCAGGTTCTTGGAGTAACCTCACCACTTTTGGAGGATTGGGACTTGATTTGGTGCAAAAGAAGCATAGAAGAGTGAAGTGGAGAAGTGTCAAAGTTCTAGAACAGATAGGTGACCAGATCCTTCGGCCAGACCATGTCTGTAGCTCCTTCGGTGTCGCCCTTTAGCCAACGAGCGACTGAAGCCACTTCTCACGTCAAGACCAGAACAAATAAGCGGCCTAGCCCTTTGGCCAAACATCAACCACGGCAGTCCTTCGGTTAGCTCCTACCGCCGGGTCCAAACTCCGCTGTTGTCCTGCATCCCAAGCTGAGTTTGGAGCAAGAGTCCAGATGCAATACGCGGCTACTCCCTTTGGTCAAGTGGTGGTCGTGTCGCTCCTTCGGCCTTATCCTTCGACCAAGCCTTACCCGTTTCACTTTCCCGAATGGAACTCCAGATGGAATACGCGGTCTCCCCTTTCGTTCAAGCCCACCCCGTAGCTCTCCTTTGGTGTCTTGCTTCGGCCAAACCAAGACCGAGACGCCAGTTGACCCTCCGAGACCAGAACGAATAAACGGCTAGCCCCTGTTTCAAGGCTTGGGTCTGCAGCTTCGATCAAGCCTTCCCCGTAGCCGCCTAGTCTGCACTTGGTTCAGCTTTGATCCGGGTTTGATCCGGTTTGTCCCGAGTTTTCCCAGCTCTTTTCTATTTTCCTATAAATACATTAAACCTATTAAGAAGAGAGCTTATCTTTTATTTAGCAGCTTTTAGGGTTCTTAAACTTGCATATTCTAGGTTTGCGTACTTTTAAGTTTTCATTAGTAATCTCTTTTTCATTTCTTCTAATCTACAATCTCTAATTATAATTTTACAAAGATCAAAGCTTAAACCTTTGTCTTATCATGATCATGAGTGAGTAGTCTTTTAGAATCGTTGGGTTTTGGTAGATTAGGATGATTTAGGAGTTAGGTTATGGAGTTTATGGTTATATTGCTTTAGATCCTTGCTTATTAGTTGCTAATAAATCTATATCAACCTTGATCATGTTGATTTTAGACTTTAGGAATTTTACGTCCAGAAGGTGTTTGATGAAATTGCTGAACCAAAATTTTTAATTGATTTGCATTCCTTACCTTTGGAAATAGTTGACTTGGGTGCTTAGTGGCTATATAGACCTGATTGTAATGCTTTTTGATCATTTAATTGCCTTTGGAAGAAGTTGATGATTGATTGATTAATAAAAATATTA
>NC_025692.1:11614782-11615841 GCF_000633955.1 Camelina sativa | reverse complement strand
TATTAGAGCTCCACCAGTGGAGAAAAATCACTTTGAGATCAAGGCCAGTCTTATCAACATGGTGCAAGGGTCAAAGTTCCATGGTTTGGCGATGGAAGACCCACTTAATCACTTGGATCAGTTTGATCGGTTTTGTGGAACTGTTAAAATAAACAGCATTTCGGAAGACGCCTTCAAGCTCTGCCTCTTCCCATTATCTCTTCGAGACAAAGCTCACATATGGGAAAAGAATCTGTCTAATAACACCATTACATCTTGGGATCAATGCAAGAAGGCTTTCTTATCAAAGTTCTTCTCTACTACAAGAACAGCTTGCCTTCGCAATGAGATATCCAGTTTTGCTCAGTGGTCTAATGAGAGTTTTTGTAAAGCTTGTGAGAGATTCAAAGGATACATATCTCAATTTCCACATCATGGTTTCTCCAAAGAGTCACAGTTGAGTACACTCTACCGAGGAATCTTTCCTAAATACAGAATGCTTCTTGACACAACAAGCAATGGAAACTTCTTGGGTCAAAATCCAGAACAAGGGATGTTGTTGGTTGAGAATCTTGCACAAAGTGAGGAGAATTATGGGTAGGACTATGATAGAACTCCAAGGAATCATACTGACATGAATGAGCTGCACCGCAAGGAAATCAAGACGTTGAATAATTAGATGGATAAGATGATTCTTGCGAATCAAAAGCCAATTCACTATGTCAATGAGTGTGAACTTTATCAAGGTTATCAAGAGGGTATGGAGACTATTGTTGAGGGACAAGAATCAATTATGTTAGTGACCAAGGGTACAACAAGTTCAAACTGAAATACCGCAACCATCCAAACCTCCCTTACCGCAGTACTAATGTGGAGAACCCAAAAGATCAAACTTATCTGCCACAAAAGCCTCTCGGTTTTCCCTCCCAGCCTAACTATCAACCTAAAACTCAAGCGAACTACCAACCTAAGCCTCAAACATATCCCCAACGTCAACCCTAAATGAGTTTACCACACCCTCAAGACCATGGACAGGATATTAATGCTCTACTTCGCCAGATACTCTAGGGCCAAGGAAGA
>NC_025692.1:11608344-11614722 GCF_000633955.1 Camelina sativa | reverse complement strand
TCAGTTGAAGTAGACTCAAATGAAGATTGGACTGAGCTTAAAGCACCCAAGATTGAACTTAAACCACTCCCTAAGGGGATAAGGTATGCTTTTCTTGGTACAAACTCTACTTATCCAGTTATTATCATTGAAGAATTTAGTGAACAAGAAACTGTTACTCTTCTAGGTGAATTAAAAAAGTATAGGAGAGTAGTTATTGGTTATTCATTTGATAATATTAAAGAAAACTCTTTGCATGCATAGGATTCATTTAGATGATGAATCAATGACTTCCATTGAACCACAAAGAAGGTTAAATCCTAACCTAAGAGATGTGGTGAGGAAAGCGATTCTTAAGCTTCTTAATGCTGGTATCATATATCCTATATCAAATAGTACATGGGTTTCACTTGTACATGTGGTGCCAAAGAAAGGAGGAGTCACTGTTGTTAAATATGATAAAGATGAGTTAATTCCTACTAGAACTATAACTGGACATCGCATGTGTATTGATTATAGGAAACTTAATGCTGCATCTAGAAAATATCACTTCCTTTTACCATTTATTTATCAAATGTTAGAGAGGTTAGCTAACCATAGTCATTATTGCTTTCTTGATGGATATTCTGGTTTCTTTCAAATTCCAATTCACCCCAATGACCAAGAGAAAACCACATTTACATGTCCTTATGGTATCTTCGCTTATCGGAGAATGCCATTTGGATTATGTTATGCACCTGCTACTTTTGAGCGGTGTATGATGTCCATTTTCTCATACCTTATAGAAAATGTGGTTGAGATACTTATGGATGACTTCTCTGTATATGGATATTATTTTTCCATATAACCTTATGGATGTCTCTCTAACCTTTGCAGGGTCTTAAAGAGATGTGAAGAAACCAATTTTGTTTTAAATTGGGAAAAGTGTCACTTCATGGTGAAAGAAAGAATTGTGTTGGGGCATAAGATTTCAGAGAAAGACATTGAAGTTAATAGAGCTAAGATTGATGTGATGACCAATCTAGCACCACTAGTCAAGGAAATAAGAAGCTTCTTAGGCCATGCTGGGTTTTATAGAAGGTTTATTAAAGACTTCTCCAAGATTGCTATTTCTTACAAGATTGTTGTGTAAAGAAGTGACATTTGAATTTGATGAGGAGTGTCTTCAAACTTTCAAGAAGATAAAAAAAGAGTTGGTTAGTGCCCCAATAGTTCAAGCTCCACATTGGAATTTGCCATTTGAAATCATGTGTGATGCTAGTGATTATGCAGTTGGAGCAGTATTTGGTCAAAAAAAAGACAAGAAGTTACATGTAATATACTATGCAAGTAGAAACTTAGATGAAGCTCAAGTCAAGTATGCTACAACATAGAAAGAGTTACTTGCTATTGTCTTTGCATTTGAAAAGTTCAGATCATACTTGGTGGGTTCAAAAGTTATTGTTCATACTGATCATGCAGCATTGAGACATCTCTTAGCAAAGAAATATGCTAAACTAAGACTATTGAGATGGATATTGTTACTTCAAGAGTTTGATTTGGAGATTAAAGATAAGAATTATACTGAAAATGGAGTAGCTGATCATCTATCAAGAATGAGGACTGACAATGAGATTCCAATCAATGATGCACTTCCTGAAAAGCAATTAATGGCAATTCAACTCTCAGATAAGAGCCATGAAACTTGGAAAAAACTTGAAATAATCTGAAACTTTGTTGTCCACCCACAAACTTTGCAGTCGACCCAGGAACTTTCAAGTGGACTCTTCCTTTTCTTTCCCACTTCCTTTTACTCTTCACAAACATTTTTTTAGAATTTGCCTCGCCTCCATTGTCATTGTCAATTTGATACCTATCAACAAGTTCGTTCTTTAGTTCCCAAATCATACCACATCAAAATCATCATAATTTATTGAACAGATAATCTTCTTAAATTAATCTTATCAGAATTGTTGACAAAAGCCACTAGAATCACTATTTCCGGCTCAAACGACAAAAACGACTATTTGATTTCTACTCTTGTTTAGGGTTTAATCTTTCATTGTGTCGTTTATATTATTCATTTTCTATTTTTTAAATGAAAATGACACTTCTATAGTTACGAAATTAAATACATGGTTTAGTGTCTTTTTACAACAAATTAGTACTATTCGAGTAAGTAAAACTTTATATGTGCTAGTCTAGTAATAAACCAAAATATTTGCGCTAGTTTAGTAATTTTTTCAAAATGAAATATCTCATACCAGCTATATTACTTCTCATAATTAGCTAATAAGATTTATTTTTAAATGAAAATGGCTGGTCAACGCCCGTAAAGATATGATATCTAATATATATTTTTTTCTATATTTATTATTAATTCAAATTTAATCAAATTTTATTCATAAAGATATTTTTATATTACTAACCGCGCGTTCTAGATATATTAAAATATATTATTAAAAGTAAAAAAAAGAGAGTTAGATAAATTAGTTTTAATAATAAAAATAACTTATATGTATATATATATATAATATTTTATATTATATTAAGTAATAAGCTAATGATAATGCACCAACTACACACAAGAATATAAGGTTCTATATATAGATAAACACATTGTAAATTAATAAAAGATTTATTGCCTGTAATTTGGACTTAGTGATAAGAAACCTAATGAGTAGAGAAACCCTTTCGTTGCTATATAAACAGTCTTTGTGCCAACAAACTTGACAAATCATACAAAATAAAAATAAAGATAATGAGGAAATTGAAATTATCTTTGATAGCGAATGAGAGATCAAGAAAAAAGACATTCATGAAGAGGAAGAAAGGGATAATGAAGAAACTTCACGAGTTGACAACTCTTTGTGGTGTCCAAGCTTGTGGGGTCATCTACAGTCCGTATCAGGCGGTACCAGAGGTTTGGCCGTCAAAGGAAGGTGCACAAGAGGTGGCTATGAAGTTTATGGAGATCCCGATGGCAACAAGAACCAAAAAGATGATGGATCAAGATACGTATTTGCGGGAGCAGATTACCAAAATAAAAGAGCAAGTAGACAAACTGGCTGCTGAGAATCAGGAGTTACAAGTTAAACGATTTATGTTTGATTGTCTTGAAGGAAAGATGTCAAAGTATCATTATGGTGCAAAAGACCTTCACGATTTGCATCGCTATATTGATCAATATATCAATCAGCTTACTCAAAGGATGCAAAGTCTTGTAGAAAATGGTGAGTCTTCTTCTTTCCCTCCTCTTCCTATTGGAGTTGCGGATATAAATCCACCTGCTGTTGCAGATTTTTCTGTTGATGTGAATACAGACGCGATAAGTGCTGCTAGAGAGTTTTGTGCTCATATTCCATACCAAAATATGAATATGAACCAAAATCTGCAAGAACCGGTTCAATATCATACTTCACATGATTTTTATGGTCATATTCAAGAAGAAGTCTACAATAGCATGACTTGGATTCATGATTTGAATTCGGATTTAAATCATAACATGACTTTGAATTTAGATCTGAATTCTAATCAGTATCTGAATCAAGAAAACTCATTTAATGATATGATGCTGGCACAAAATGTGGGTTATGCCGGGGGACATGCTATAATTCCTTTCATAGACCACTATAACTATCACCAGCAACCAACTGGTTATCTTGCCATCACCAATAACATGCCTTCCATCACCTCCTCTACCACCTCTACTACCAGTGTTTATGGTTCATACATTAACAATAATTTTTAATTAAAAGAAGCATATTTCTACTGTAGTATTCAGTTGTCTGACTTTATGTGTTTTATTTTCTTCATTTTGAAAAAAAAATATTTGATGTTGTCTTTGTTAATTTTTTTCCAGTTAATTGTTGTTGGCTAAAGGTTCTACCTTAATGCATTTATCTTATTTTGATTATTAAGAAATGAATTTGCCCATCAATTTTAGTTTTATTTGAAAAAGTTTAGTTATTTTGAATAAAATTATTAGTTATTTTAGATAATAATTAAACAAAAATATATAATTAAGCAGGTACCACAAAACATGTGGGCAAATTAACTAGAGTTTGTTTTTTCACAAAATATCTTATTCTTATCATCGTATTTGCCAAGAAGAAAAAGGTTCATAAATTATATTTGACATTATGCAAAGATCTAAGTATGAATATTTGGTTATTTGACCTTTGATTTGGATTTTTTTTTTTTTTTAAGGAGAATTTGCGACAAAAGTTTAACCACGAACAAAATGAGTTTGACTTTTCAAAAAACGATGATATTCAGTGCTAAAATTCAAAGTATAAAGAGCATGTTAAGTACCCACATTCGTAGACACATTTCAGTGACCAAAATATCTATTATATTTTTGTGGTTTATCCATTAGAATTCCTTTAAATCTGGTACCAAATTCAGGACAATGATTCAATAAAAGAACCCGACGCGTTTTTAAAAATAATATAATTAAATATTCTATTATATTTAATTACATTCAAAAATAAACCAATAACAAAATAGCATACATAACGGAAAATATACCAAACCAACTTTAATTTATTATAAATATAATAACTATTATAAGCAATAAAAATCAGTAACTTAATATCCTTCTAAACCAGGTTCCACCAATAATAACAATCCAACAATATACAAATTAGACCCTGGATAATTCTTCTCTTCATTGCGATGATTCCACGTCACCCTATACGTGCACCACACACATAATGAGATGCGTGAGTATTACCAGAAAAACTTAGGGAAACGATCCTCCCATCTACAAATTATACACATAAGTAATCGAAATAACAACCATAAATAACACATAAAGAAATAAGCCAATAAGCAGAACATCCAAAAACAAATTCATCATCTGTTATGCCTAAACCATCCTATGGTCAGACAAGCCAACATACAGTTACGAGACACTGTAACATCCGCGAACCGGAATCCCAGTTTGGGATGTGCATCGATCGATGCAAGTATTGTGTTGATCCATGCAAGGCCGGTTTGATCGAGAAAAGAGTAAGTTAAACGTTGCGTTTTGGGGTTAGGAAAACCCTAGAATCGAGTATAAAAGTAGGATCTCGAGGGTTTGGCCGAGTTTGACCATTTTTGGAGAAAAATAAATAGAGAAAGAAGTTCTTAAGCGTTCCTGTGGAGATATGTAGTTGGGATCGTTGTAGGAGCTTGTTAGGAGTGTAGATCTGCTTATCTGAAGGTTAGAATCTTCTTGTCAAAGGTGAGTGCATGACCATGGCTTATCTAAGCTTGAGATTTCTCTGAATGCATGTTTATGTGTTTATTTGGCTTTTTAGAACGTTGTTCTGTCGCAAGAGGCTTTGGAAAGCTTCTTTGTGGCATTGTTTTATGTATTTTGGTGATTTAGGGACGGAGATCTGGTGAGAAGCTTCAGGAAAAAATGATGCTCGAAATGTGCATCGGTCGATGCACTTTGTGTGTTGATCGATGCAATGCGAGGACGGCGCGGTTTGACCTAGGAGCATCGGTAGATGCCATGTGGAGGCGTCGGTCGATGCAATTAGGGATTTCGTTCAATGTCAAGCATGCGTTGGTCGATGCAGTGTGAGTGTCGGTCGATGCAAGCCTGTGTTGGCCAATGCGTCCCTAGTTGGTGCCGGTTGATGCATGGGTTGGTGTCGGTCGATGCAGTTTTCTGGTTTGTTTTTGGTTATTGATTGCTCTTTGATGGTTAGAGATATCTTAATTGCTTGTGTGTATAGCCCAGTTGATGAGAGGATTGCCTCACTGAGTGTTTATAAAATACTCACGCATCTCATATGTGTTGTGGTGCAGGTAAAGGCAAAGTGTGATCGTGGAATCAAGGCGATGAAGAGGAGGATGTTTTAGTGGCTCGTTATTTGGGGTCTGACTTCTGTTAGGTTATTAGAGTTGGGTCAATTGAGCAATGTTAGGTTGCTGGTTTCATGTTTTATTACTTTGATGGATTAAATTATTGGTTATTAGTTTATTATTTATTGGTTATTGGTTTAATGGTATTGTGTTGGTTATTTTCCGCTGTTTTGTTGTTTGTGGTTAGATGGCTAGTGGATAAGGGAGCACTAGTTAATTTGTTATTTATTATTCTTATTATTATTATTAAAAAAAAACGGGTCGTGTCATTTCAGTTTGGTATCAGAGCCCTTACGGTTCTAGGGCGGTTAAGTGGATTGGTGTTCGAGTCGTTTAAGGGAATTTAATTGGTGAAATTATTTTCTTGTTGTTTGACGCATGATGTTATTGATGGAATTTATTATGAGTAGTTAGTCAATTTGCATTTGGTAAGGAGTCCTATTATCATTCTCTTCGAGCCTTCAATGAGATTTCCCGAGAAGTTATTTTGTGTGTTGATAGTTGTGTAGTGTTTTTAGCTTATATGTGGGAAGTGCAGTTGTCTATTGACAAGTTGTT